>NW_006922276.1:1101730-1108209 GCF_000298275.1 Orycteropus afer afer | reverse complement strand
GAATCATAGGGGGAGCCCATGCTGTATTGGGTAATAAGTGGCTGGAGTCCTGAGCAGGCTTCTGGCTTCAGAGGGTACTGTCTGTGTTGAGAGAATACAGAGGGCTCTTCTGGCTGTATTACCACTGATGTGGCTGATTTGGCGAACCCTGGAATCCTGTGTTCCACGTTGGGGCTAATCTACAGAGAGAGTTATTTATAGGGAGGCATTCGAATGAGGAGTTGTTCCTACAGTTACACAGGCTCCTAATTAGCAAGTCGTTCACAGCCCAGTAGGGCGGCAGGGCATGCAGGTGGGGCTCTGTGAAGGCCTGCTTGGTTGGCTTTCCCTCCATACCTGCTACCATGTATGTTTGGGAGGGGAGGGGTCCAGAGAAGGAGGTCCATACAGAGTAGGCAGCCCCAGGTCCAGAAGGAAGTGTACGGGCCTACCTGTCATGTCTAGTTGAACCATGGGCTCCAGGGCAGTGGCAGTGATGGTCTGTCTTGGGGCTGACTGGGTCACCTCAGTCCCTCCAGGCTGCTGCCATCTCCAGCTTCAGGTTGGGACTTTCCACCTCGGGCCTGGGCCCCATCAAACAGAGTGCCATCCACTGTCCAGACTTTGTGCATTTATTGCAGGGCCCCTAGGGTAGCCTGTGGTGATTTGGGCACTCCTGGGCCCAGGGGCCAGTTTTGCGACAAATGTGGCACTTTTTTTCCTTTCCCTGTGGGTCAGTCTCCTTCCTCCCGGGAGGGTGGCCTGACGGGGCTGCTGATTTGGGGGCGTGCTTTACCTCTTTCTTTCACTCCTCTCTTGAGCTCACACTTCTTGTTCCCCATCTCAGTGGTAAACGGTGGTATTGGCACTAATAATTAGATTGTCCAGTGAGGTTCCTGGGACCTGGGTGAGTTTTTTAAGCTTCTTCCTGATATCAGAGGCCGACTGAGAGAAATTTGTCTCAGAGTGTGACTTGCCTCTCATAGGAATTTAAATCTGCGTTGGTGTGTCTCTTTAGGGCCTTCCTCAGCCTTTTCAGGAGGGTTGCTGGATTCTCATTTAGCCCTTGGCTAACTGCTGAGAGGGCGGAATAGTTGAAGGACTTTTCTCTACCCCTTTTGAATCCTTCCTGGATGCGCAGGAGGAGGCATTTCCGTGCCTGTTGGTTATCAGCGCGAATGCAATCCTACGTGCGGTCTACCGCTGGAACTGCGGTTTCTCCTAGGGATACTTTGGCTCTGATACATAGAGACCACGGGCAAACCGGCGAGGCTCTTTGATTACCCACTCCTTTTCAGAATCCGCCCTGGTCTGGCTAAATATTACCGTCACATATCCACAGACAGCTGCAGAAACGGCAGGGAGGCCACATCTTCTGACCTCCTCTAGTCCCACAAGAGGAAGACAGAATCACTATCAGAAGCCCAAGGCCTATTACTGCAAGGCCAGACATGCTGCCTCCCTCCAGCCCTTTTCTGTCCTGGGTTCGATAATTCACTGCAGTGGCCACACAGAACTCACAGATTATGGGGTTTATTAGGGAAGCACCAGGCTGCAATTCAAGTTCAGGAAAAATGCTCAGTCTCTCTCCCAGCCCCCAGTCTCTCTCCTCACAGTCTCTCTCCCAACAGTGAGTGTCCCTCGGTGTCTCACTCAGCAATGCGTGTCTCTTGCGTCTCTTTCCCAGCAGCACGTGTCTCTTTCAAGAGCGTGTGTCTCTTTCAGCAGCACGTCTTCCTCAGCCAGCAGTCAAAGAGAGACTTCTTCTGCCTCTAGGAGGCTTCCTTTTGAGCCTGGCAGCGTGGACAAACTAACCAATCATAGCATCAGAATTCTAAGCACCTGAGAGAGAGCAGGAACCTCCCAGAATATTGCTTTGTGTTGCACCCAACAGAAATACCCCAGGTGGATAACTTTTACAGTCAGGAGCTCCTCAGTTGCTCACAGCAAATTCTACCACAGAGTTTACAAGGACTTAAGCCTAGAAAAGCCACACTAAGTAATTTACTGCAGCGCAACAGCTCATGAGTTAATGTTCAGTGTTGGAAAGCTTCAACATACTGCCCAGGATTGTCCGTCTAGCTCCCCAACTCGGCCTTAACATGTTTCAATTCTACTAGGGTAGAAGGGGGAGCTCTGGTGGCAGAGTGCCTAAGGCATTTGACTGCTCACCAGAAGGCTGGCAGTTCAAAGCCACCAGCCACTCCTTGGAAGGAAGGTTGGGCGATCTACTTCTGTAGTGATACCGCCTCGGAAACCCAAGGAGGGGTCGCTATGAGTCAGATCCTGACTCGATGGCAGTGAGGGTTTTTTTTGCTTGTTTGTTTTTTTGTTTAGGGCAAAAGGCTTTTGGACCCAAGTGGGACTGAATTCTCCTGCCATTTCTATGAGGGGGTACAACTTGGCGGGGAGTTTATTTTTTATTGGCACAGTGCTCTCTGGGGTATGGGCTTCTTCTTTTGAGGGCCTGGCTAGGAAGGAAATACAGGTGGGGCAGAGGGAGGCTTTAGAAGGCCTGCACCCTGACCCCTTTCCATTAATGGGCAAGGGTTAGGTCTGTCTAGCAAAAGAAAGAGAGCCTATAAATAATAGTATTTCTGACCACGTTCCCAGCTTTCTATGGAATTAATCTAATTGCATAAAAGTATTAAAATTTATACTCCTGGCCAGGCCTCCCCATCGCCCAGTTTGTATTGGGTCCATGCAGTGTTGCAATAAAATACTAATCTTTTCTTCTTGAGAGCCTGAAGGTTAAATCGAGATGAATTGGACAAAATGCAGCACAGCGGGGTTCCCGAGGGAATGGGTTCTTGGTTTCCCATGTAAAAGAGGAAATTGACAGTAAACAGTTAGTTTGAGGTATTGTTGGAAGGTGAGAAGTACCCCCAAAGAAATATGAAACGGTGAGTTGCTGTCATAAGTGTGGGGTGGCTGTTTGCTGAAGTAGAAATAAAGCTTTTTATTTCCCAGGAGATGAGTGGACAGGTGCCATTTGAATTAGAAAAGGGAAGCAGAATAGCATATAGAGGGAGTTACGGGTGGTTCCCATCAAGGACAGAAGGGAGCTCACCCAGGAGTAGTAGCTGGGTAGTGTGTACACTCACAGAAAATAAGCAAGATAATAGATAGGAGAATGAGAGTGATGCCTATTCCTACATATAAGTAAACCAATTATATGGATTTGAGTATAGTTACGGATTTATAGTCTGCTGAGGTTGGTGTCCGATATAGGCTGACACTTAGAGGTAGTTGGTGATGCCGATAGAGGGTTGGGATCAGGAACAGCTGGGAGTTGTAAGGCTGTGATGGAGAGAGTTACCCGAGGCTCGGCGTGTTCCACGCATTGGGTTGGAGCGAGAAGGGGCCCGGGAACCTCACATAAGTCTGCTCCTGCAGGGCTCTGCTAGTAGCAGAGGCTGGCATTGGGTAACTTTATTTTTGCTTCCTGGACTTCTTGCCATTTTGTTTTTAAAGTTGTTCCTCCTCTCAATCATTACAGGCTTGGAAGGCAACATCTGAGCATTGGGACTGGAGCATTGGGGCCCCTTTTCTCATTTTCGCGTTTATGCCTGATGTCAGAGGCTGGACTGACTGAGAAATAAAATGCATATTTAAGATAGTCTTCCCCTCCTGTGAGTCAGGGTCCAGGTTAGTGTAAAGTCTGAGGGTCCAGTGGGGACCAGTTGGGCAAAATCCAGTGCAGCAGGGTTCTGAGGGCGTGGGCTCTTTGTGTCCCATCTAAAAGAGGAAACAGACAGCAGCCAGTCAGAGAGGCGGGCAGGGTCCTGGGGTCTAACCAGTGAACCGTGGACTGACCGCAGTCCAAACGTGGAATGAGGGAAAGGCTGGTTTCCCATCTGAAAGAGTCCAGCAGAGGAAATAGACAGTAGTCAGAGAGCCCGCGTCCTGGGGTCTAACTGAGGAGTCCAGACCTCCTAGGCCTGCGGAAGTCCACATGGTGTGAAATAGACGTCTCTGTTTCACGGACGCGTCATAGAGGCGCATGCGGTGCGTCACACTCCTATGATTCCTGCTTCCTTCATGCTTTGGGAAGTGGGTGCCCACTAGTAGAATTTAGCCCCAAATCCAGTGCAGATTCGCATGTTAGCTAGGCCAAGCTGGTGGTGTAAGGGGGCCATGAGTACAACCCGGCCCGACAGGACAGGGCTGGGGCCTGAGAGTGCCTCTGGGGAGGCTGGAGCCACTATTCTGTGGTGATGCCGCCTCGGAAACCAAAGGAGGGGTCTCTATGAGTTGAATACGACTCTACACCAATGGGTTTGGTTCTGGCTTGTAGAGCCTCACTGACCCAGTACAAAATGATTTGAGGGTGCACTCATGCTGGTTTAAAGTTTCCACTTTGGTAGTAAGGGACAGCACCAAACACAGCCTGAGAATAATAGTTGGTGTTAGTAAAAGATCCGTCTGGTCGAGAGGTCCTTCTGGGTAATTCTCTGCCCACATTTGGCACAGGGGAACGAGGAGATTCCTATGCACTTAATTAATCTGCACTTAAGAGCATGTGTCAGAAGCAGCTCCCCTAAAAGCTTAATGTCCACAGATGCCTGCTGGGCGTTGTGTGTTACATCTAACAGTGAACCCTGGGGGCCCTTTTGGAACTGATTGAAATGGATCAGGTGTCATAACCGTCAAAAAAACAAAATCTGAGTGTGAGGACAGTAAGGGTCCGTACATCTTGTTGGTGCGAAAGCAATAGCATTTCAGTATCAGCTGTGGCTGAAATGCAGGGGACTGATGACCTCCCCGAAGACATGACGAGGCAATAAGAGGTGGGCCACTTAAAGGCAGAAAAGAACTGAAAGGAAGACAAGTCCAGTAGCAGCAATGGACGGGCTCCCCTCTGAATACAAAGACCACGTTCTCCAAGGGTACAAGGTGCGATGCGCACAGGGGTTCAAAGTGCCCCAGATATTCAAGAAATTGTGGGCAGGAGGCCCTGACTAAAACATTCCAAAGCTTAACCACCTTGTCAAGCCCAGCAGGTGAGGAGGCATCTTACCTTGATCCCAGGCAGGGCACCAAAATGATAGCTCTGGGAGCTTTGACCCTGGGTTCGTGTTTTCCTCCACAAAAGAAGTTGTTTAGAAAACGGAAGTGAGACAGCAAGCAAAGTAAGGTTTCCTGATCTGTTCTCACAGCCAAGAACGGCATCCAGTCCAAGCGGCAGGGAGCCCCGGGAAGTTTAACATCTCTCCTTTTACTCTATTTCGCTTCCTGCTGCTGTTCTGAACCTGCCCCTTGCTCCTCCTTTTGGGGAGGGAGGTTTCGCTTGATTGAGACTCAGCGATTATGTCACTGTCTGGTGGGTTACTGTGCGTGTTCCTTCCCATAATACACTTGGCTAGCCCGTGGTGGTGGGGCGCTCAAAACTGCAACGCTAATTCATTATGATGATAGTATAATGAATCATAAGGTTACCAGAGGCCACACTTACTCCCTTGTGGCTGTTTTCCCTACATCTGCTCTTCCTACCTGACTGACTACCTAACAGACCCAGGACACAAACAGACACGGGCAGGAGATGACAGAATGGGCTTTCCAGCCCCCACAGCAAGAAAGCTCAGCACACGTGGGCGGAAGTGTTGCTGATGGAGTGGGATGCCTCTGGACTCTCGGTGGAACAAAGTTTATGGAACCCCAGAGCTCCAGCTGAGTGCATTTGGGCCAAGGCTTGCTGGCAGATTGGGGTGCCTCTGGACACTTATCTGCGAAGCTAAAAGGGCTTTGTAACACTTGCCTGCGCAGGGCATAGCATAGAAGCCCTGGGGCCAAGAGGCTGAGGGCCAGAGAGAGGCTGTCCTGATCAAAGAAGTGTATCCCGGGTCATTTCTAATCCTGAATTGTAACCTGTTACTTTCCTAATAAAGCCCAGCATTGTGAGTATTGCCTGTAAGCTCTGGTTGGCCATTTCCACCAATTATCAAACCCAGCAGATTAATAGAGCTTTCCATGGGAGGGACGGTAAGTGTCAAAACTGATGAAAAGGTTGGAGGGTGGAGGCCTCGCTGACCTCCGCCTCCCAGGAATCAGGTTTAGGCTGTCCATCTTGATCCTTCTTCCCACTGGTGAAGTTAGTGGAGGCCAGACGTCTCCTCCCCCATGCCACTTTTACACGAGTGGGCCGTGGGTCTGGTAGCTCCCAGGCTGAGCTTGTAAGAGAAAAGTACTGCTGCCGGTTGTGTACATTTTCTATTGCTGCTGTAACAGAAATACCACAGTGGGAGGCCGTACCAAACTGAAATATGCGTTCTCACAGTTGAGGAGACTAGAAGTCCAAATTGAGGACACCAGCTCTAGGGGGTGGGGGTGCCTTTCGTTCTCCATCTACGTAGGGAAAGGCCTAGTCTCAGTTTCTCCAGCGTTCTCCCAGGCGTCCACACTTTCTTCCAGATCCCCACGTGCCGTGTCTTCCCCACTTGTGTTGCTTGGGCTTCCTTGCTTATTGTCCCTTGCCTGTGTGGTTTATCAGGTGCCGTGTC
>NW_006922276.1:1095247-1098191 GCF_000298275.1 Orycteropus afer afer | reverse complement strand
AAATGCAGCCTTTGTTAGTGGGAAACAAGTTAAATCCCAACATAATCTGACAGGCCCACTTCAACCACTAACTGCTACCACTCTCAGCAGCATCCTCTCGACTTGGGAATATGAAAATAAATTATAACATTGCTTCTCCATAGATACTGTTTTCTGCTTACAAAAGGTAGGGCTATTTTTCCTGTGTGGAACTAACACATACCTCTGTCTTCACACAAACTGGACTAGACTGCGTACATTGGTCTAGTTAGTCCCTGAAATAGAAGTTGCACTTAACAACTAATCTTTACCAGTTCCCCTATCTGCATATACCAGTTCCAAACGTGGCCTTACTGTGAGCCCCCTTCTTGTAACTTTAGGTGTAACAGCAGGAGTAAGCACAGGCATTGGGGGCCTAACCACCTCCCTGCCATATTACCAAAGTCTGTCTAAAGACCTAGCAGACAGCCTAAATGAGATTGCCCAGAGTATAATGATGGTGCAGGATCAAATAGACTCTAGCATCTGTTACATCACAGAACCGAAGGGGTTTAGACCTTCTAACAGCTGAAAAAGGAGGACTGTGTGTGTCTCTTCATGGAAAGGGAATGTTGTTTTTAAGCCAACCAGTCAGTAATAGTAAGGGACACAGGAAAGAAATTTCCTGATCGAGCCTCCAGAATCCAATAGGAACTATCCGAATCCTGGGGCTCATGGTTACAAAAATTAAATTGGACCACTTGGCTCTTCCCCTTATCAGGACCCTTAATAATAATCCTCCTTACCATTCATTTTGGCCCTTGGATACTTTAAACTCTTTCTTCCTTTTTACAGAACCGTATATAGACAATCACCAACAAATCCATGGTAGACATGATGCTCCTACATTCTACTGCTGGGTACCGGCCTTTGTCCCAGACTCCTCCCTAGTAGGTACTACTCTATGCCCACTGACAGCTTGAAGCAACTACAGAAGTCAAACCTTCACCCCTCAGCATCCCAAGGGGGGGAAAAAAAAGGAGGAGATAGACTGGAGGTTAGTGTGGCTGAGATTCCCCTTGGGGTAGCTGCCAAGTGGGAGGACCCAGTCATCTCTGCAACTCCCATGGGCTTGGGCTCCAGGAGAGAAATCAGATGTCCTTCTTTTGAAGCCTCCTAGAGTTCACCAACCACAGCCCATGCCACACAGTGGGCCCTGCATGGCAACAAGCACCCCTGTGGGCTTTGTGCCCCTTGGCTGTGCCTGGGATGCCCCAGCCCCAGTTCCCAAACAGGGATCCTGCCCCAACTGAGATGGCAGCCAGCGGGGGTTCCAACGGCAGCAACGTTGGCCATGGTGGGAAGGTGCAGTCTTCCTGGACTCTTTCCCATGTTCTCCATGCTGCACTATAAAAGCAACATCTGGTGCATGTGGTCTTCCCCGCACAGCCACAATTCAAAAAACAAAAACAAAAACACCCTGTCCACACACAGCCACAGCTCCCCCTGTGCACTTACTTCCCCCACAGAGTCTTCAGCAGCTGCTCTGGGGAGTGCAGCCGCGGGCCTGTGGAGCAGCTCTCCCTGCACCCTGCACCCTTCCCCTGCAGAATTTTTCTGCGGCTGCTCTGCAATATGGAGCAGCAAACACAGGGCCCCAGTTTTCCCTGTACTCTCCTCTCGAGTCTCCCCTGGTTCTTCCCTGGCTGTTCTGTCGAATGCAGCCTCACAGCCACAGGCACACTCTCCCTGCACTCTGATTGCGGCTCAAAAAAAAACCACAGAAGGCTGGAATAATAGATAAATCCTTCACTCTCTACCCAGCCTATATTTACTCGGCTTCTATTCTTCTCTCTCAGTTCTCTCCTTTTCTCCACCCGCTAGTTTCCGGTTGGACTCCTTGTCTCCCTTCCCACCTTCACGTTGTCGCCACTCCCACCCCCTAGTTTCCACTTGGACTCTTTGTCTCCATTCTGGCACCTGTCTTGTTCCCACCCTCCCTTGCATTTAGTTCCTCCTCTGCACTCAGGATTGGCTCTTCAGAAATAGGCAATCTACCGCCTGTATTAAAACACTACGTAAGCACTCTGCAGAGACAGGATCAGGGCTGATGCTACTTTAAGCTTCAGCCCATCTCCCGGACAGATGATTCAATAAAACGTTAAAAAAAATTTTTTTTACCCTGGTCCTGTTCCTCTCAGCATTGGCCACCTAACACATAACAAAAAAGTAAATAAACTAGATAAAATTGTGATTAATCCTGATAAAATAACAGTAAGCCTAGGATTCACTGGGGGTATTTTCTCTTCTTTCCATATGAGAACTGAAAAGAACAATGAGCAATGGGGCAAAACCAATCTTCACAAACAAAAATAAATATATTTCCACTTACATATCAATAATCATTAAGAAGAAAGAAGACAGACAGAATTAAAGGTGCCATATGGGATATCAGGGAAAGGAGAGCAATATAGAGTGACTGTCATTGTTGTTAGCTGCCACGGACTCACTCCCGCCTCATGGCGACCCGTGTGAGTCAGAATGGAACTATGCTCCAAAGAGTTTTCAAGGCTGTGATCTTTCAGAGGCACACGGCCAAACAGGTCTTCCTGGGTGTCTCAAGAGAGAGGGGAGGTTTGACCCTCCAAACTGTCAGTGAGCAGTTCAGCACTGAACCATTTGCACCACCCAGAGACGGCTAGTCATTCCCCATGATTGTATTTCCAATGACTGCCATTTCTCTTGGGATGTAAGGCACACTAGTCACAACGTGGCCTCTAGTTTCCTCAAAAATTAAAATCTGATTTTACCTGCTGTTCCACCCACGATACTTACATGACAACACAGACCACTGCCCTGCCCCTACCATTACATTCATTCCTCTCTTTATGGAATGTCCTTACAATCCCATGCTCAGTTGTTGTTAGGTGTCGTCAAGTTGCCTCTGACTCATAGTGACCTTGTGTACAACAGAACCAAACAATGC
>NW_006922276.1:1088226-1094247 GCF_000298275.1 Orycteropus afer afer | reverse complement strand
GGGATCTGAATGTTTCCAATACACATATTAATAAAATGCAATTCCAAAGTATGTACATAAGAATTCCATGAGATAACATTGGAGAAGAATCTCTGTCTTACTCACCAATGTGTAGTGAACTAGCTCATGATCGGAGTACATCAATAACTGAATTTGATGAAAAATAGACAATTTATATATTTTTTATAAGGTGACAGAATTGTGTCTTCTTTTCAGTGCAGACATGGCAGTTCTTAGAGACCCTGGAGTCATGACTCAGGAGAACAAAGGGGCTGATAGTTGGGAAACATGCTGAAGTTAGTGTAGCAGTGTTCACCATCCACCAACTTGGATAAAAAAGAATCAGACAAATGGATAGAATGTAAGAGACAGTATAAAAAGACACAAAGGTGCTGACCAGGACAAGGATGCTTTGGGTGGCTCTGGACTCAGGGGAGGATCTGGCAGAGATGTTGTTCCTATGAATATGTTGGACCTGCTGCTTGTGTCTGTACAGGATGAAAACCATGGAGCCGCTGGCCCATGTCATGAGCCCCAAACACACAACATCAGGGAATGAAAACAGTGCTACATGCAGTAAGCATGTGGTTATGTCATTAAATACAAAAGAACAGTATCCTGAATCTCCTCTCTTTTTGCTGGATTTCTTGTCCCGATTGCCAGTCAAAGAGAAAAGAACTAAGATATTTACCAGCATATGTAGGACCCAAAAGAGGATGTTGGAAGGGCTGATGTACTTGGGAGCTTTCAGCTTCAGCTTTGCCCACCTGGAGTTCCTGGGACTGATGGTGATGGCCTGGAAGACACTCAAGAGGCAGGTGCTGCCCATAGTCACACCCCTGCCCACTCTGTGAAGGTAGAAAATAAATTTACATCCGAAATCATTGAGGAAGTCTTTCCATCCAAGAGCTGCCAGAGTCTGGGGGATGCCTTTAGAGAGAATGACCAAGAAGTTAGCTACAGTCAGGTGTGTGAGAATAGAGTCTGTGGACCTTAACCTGCACCCAGTGAAGTATAGGGTGATATGATGGTAAAGAAGAGAGAAATTCCCCAGGACCCCAACTGTAGTCTGGGATATGAAGAGCATTCCTAATGTAAATTCCGTGGAGGACATTCCCTCAGTTCCCAGTGACTGATTTTTGTCTTCAGCCAGAGGGTCCTGCCTGGGAAGATGAGACATGGGCTGCATGTATCACCATCAACTGAAATCCACTGTGCCCCACCTGCCATTAATTCCCACCGAGAAACATTGAAAGTATTTTTCCCCTTCTTCTTTTGTTATGAGGTCTCCAAGGGTTGAATTAAAAACTGTAAAGGACACTTAAAATGTAAGACACAGCTGTGAAGACCATCCGTGTTTAACTTCTTCATTCTTCACAAACCAACAAGGCAGAAAACACTGTTACTTACATGATAAAATGGAGGAGAGATTAGGCAGAGAGAAGAGAAAAGATGAGTCTAAGTTCACTTGCTGGTTAGGGGCACAGAGGGGACTTGACCATGGCTGGGCTGATTACAAACATCATCCAGTTACCAGCCATTCAATCCTACAAAGCGAATCAGCTATGTTGTTCAAATGAACCAGCTGTATATTGAGTTGAGTTGGTGGTACACCTTGTTGACTGATTTTACAGTGGTGGTATTTACTGCCTAATTGACTGTAACAGGTTTTCATTTATGTGTAATAATTTCTTTTGTAGACCAATAGCCATAAGAAATAAAGCTTCATATACTTTTTTTTCCCCCTTTTCCAGGACCTCCCCTCTGACCCTTCCTTAGATTTTAGTCTCCTCTCTGCTCTCAGCCCCCAGGGGACAAAAAGGGGACTGGTGTGGTGTGCAGGGTCTGGGAGAAGATAAAAACAGGCAAGCTTCTTTCGTGGATTCAGCTCCTGATCCTCACGGGCTTAAAGTTCAGGAGATCAAGCCTTCCTTTGGCCTCGAAAGCTTCCGTGGAGAGGGAACTGGGTGTCCTTCTTACTCTGGACACCTGGAAGCCTGGGCATGCTCCCACCGCTGCCCGACCCACAGAGTCCACCCGGGGCTCCAAGCCTCCTGGAGACTAGACTGCTCTCTGTGCTATGTTGAAGTCCCCCTTCCTGAGCCCTGACTGGTCACAGGACTGAATCCCAGAGGACAGCCCAGCCACAAAGCCCCCACCCCGCGAGTGCAGGGTCAGCTGCAGGAACAGCAGAGAGCTTCAGGCGTCTTACTCCATGTAGATGCAGGGCCTGCAGGGTAATGCTACAGACACCTGCCCCGAGACAAGCTGGTGAGGGCAAGAAGGGCTCAATATCACCATGACACCGCAAGGACTCACTTTCTTCTGTGCCAGGAACAACAGTACAATGTCACCATCCCGGGAATCAGTGAACATTCTCAGTTCATGCTCTAAATTATGGGACAGGACACACACGGGTACAGTAGTGTGTGGTAGAAACCGAGTTATTACTGATTTCAAATAACATCCTTATCGATTTATTAATATCTGAGTCATGGAAAACTACTACAAGGAGGTGGGATTTGTGGAAGATATTAAAGTATAAGACTCGTGTGCCACCTGGAATCTGTAAGGCATGAAATCTTAAGCATTTTATGAATTAACACAGAAGAGATTGTTTGAGGTTAGAAGCTGAGAGGCTTCATTTGTGGCACCCAGGGACCTATGAAGCACCTTAAAAAACAGGTTCCATGATGTCTGGGATGAACCCCAATAATTAGTGTTATTAACAGTTATGCTAAATTTCCTTTGGAGACATCAGGGATTGACATATGATCTAGGACCCCCATCTCCTTCTTCTAGTTCAGCTCCTTCCTCACACCTCCTCCTTCTAAGGGCATGGAACTCGCTCGGGTTCACACTCAGGAGAAACCCTTTCTTACTTAATCACTTCTGGTCTACCTCCTCCCTTACAGACTCTGCCTCTCAGCCTGAAATGGAAAATACTCACCAACTCTTTCGCACTACTAGGGCTCAGTGTGACAGTCAGCACAGCCAACGAGCTTAAGAAGGGAGGTGGCCAGAGCCTGATATGCATTAGAGAGTCTGTGACCTCACGTCCCCACAGAACTGCAATTATGACCTCACCTGGGGCAGCCCTGACAGGGCACCACTGGGGAGCTGAGAAAAGTTCTGAGAAACTTTGTCCCACTTTTCATTTCCTGGAAACTTCACGGTCTGGTAAACATCTCCAAAGAGGCTATTAGAGTATCTTAGATGCTTCATTTTCCATGACGTCTGGAGGCAGACAGGGGCTCCCATGGAGGGAGCGGGAGAGGCTGAGGTCTGAGCCTGGAGGGACTGGCAGAGAAGCACATGTGTCTCACTGGATTCTCTACTTGCCTGAGAAGTTCTTCTCCCAAAATCGAATACTTTTCTCATCCTCAGACCCCGCGGTACCGTGATCATTTCATTGATGGACAGAGAATGAAATTGCATGAAGGACCTCAGGACCTTCAGTCTGTAATTGTGAATGTAAGCATATCCCTAACAGAGACCAGAAAACATTTGCCTCATCTGCCTACCTCCATGTGAATGGACTAGGAAACCCAGAGGAAATGGACATTTTCTAGGAAAAGAAACTATTCCGATATTGACTTCTTAAGAGATTGTCTTTGTTAGCTGTCCTCAGCTGTGTCCCCAACTCATGGTGACAGTTCTGTTACAGAGTCAGCCTGCTCCCCAGGGTGTCCTCGGCTGTACCCTTTATGGCTGCAGATCTCCAGGCATTTCTCCCGCAGAGCCGCTGTGTGGGTTAGAACCGGGAACCTTTAGGTTAGCAGCTGATCACAAACCGCTTGTACCACCTCAGCTCATTTCTGAAGAAATGGCAGATCCAAAGAGCACAAAATCAATTGAGGAAAGAGAGAAGTTTAAAAAATAGTCCCTCAAAATAGTCCCTCACAACTGAAGCACCAGGTTCCAAAATCAAACAGTAATCTGTGGCCTTTGAGTTTCTTCCACCTTGTGGTGGTTAAGGCTGTGTGTCAACTTGGCTGCGCAGGTTGACTGGCTGGGCGGCAGCTGGTGGTAGTTATTCCCCGTGAGGAGACTGGCAATCCGCTCCATGGTGGGGTCCACCACAAGCAGCTGAGGAGCTTCTGTAGGGGTGTGGCCTGCCTCCCGTATATAAGCAGCAGCTTCGGGAAGGGCCTCTAGGGTATGGCACGCTTGAACCCTGCATGTAGCCGAGTCGTTTGGCAGCCTGCCATGCTCTGCTGATCTTGGGACTTTTAATGGGCTTGAATTAATGGCCTGCTGTGTGGATTGGTAATATGGAGACTGTGTGTTACTTGTTGACCTTGGGTTTGTCGGCCTCAGCAGCCAATAGCTGAGTGAAGAAAAGCCTCTAGCTCCAGTGGGCCGGGAGCAGGAGGCAGAGCTGGACCCCAAGGTTGAGGGGCTTTCACCCAGCCCCTAGAGCCTGGTGGCACTTTGAACTCAGACATAAAGCCTCCAAATTGTAAGAATAAACTCGTGTTTGTTAAAGCCATCCCATTTGTGGTATATTCCTGTCAGAGCGGCACCAGGGAACCAGAACACACCTCATGGCGACCCCGCGTGCTGTACAGTAGACCTGCTCCATATGGATTCTTGGCTATAATCTTTTTCATGTCACACAATTCTCAAAACCACCATTTGATTCATGGACCCTCCCCATTTTCACCTCAGTAAGAGTCCAGGGATGTAAACTAAATTCACATCCTGGGTCACAAGGTGCAGGCAGAAAAATTGCAAGGGAAATGTCAATATGGCTGAAGAAGAAAGAATTTTGCAACATCTTGCTGGATACCATTGTAATGAAGCAAGTTCCTTTCTGTGGCCTTTTTCCCTGGTTCTTAGGAAATACAAGTTGAGAGGCTTTTCCCTAAACCCTGAGAGGTTATCTTGGCCCTGATTTGTTACTTTTGTCCATGCTGATAGATATTTTCTGGGCGAACTGCACATGACTTGTGGTTTGATCCTTCTTGTCTGGCCCTGGTCTGCAGCCTTGCCCTGTGCTCAGTATGCATCTTGCAGTTATTGGTCAATAGACTATGCAGATGAGGTGCCTGTTGCATATGATGTGAATGAAATGCCTGTGGCTTACCTCCTTGAAGTGTCCATGAGTTGAAATAGACAAGGAGTTATGTATGTAAGCAAATAAGGACAGAAAGAGCTTTTTCAGACAGAAGCAGAAAGAGGAGCAGACGGCAGAAAGAAGAGAAAAGAAGCAAGGAACCTCCTACAAGAGCCTTAACTGTGATGTTGTTGTTGTCATGTGCCGTCGAGTGGGATCCGACTCACAGCGACCCCTCCGTGGGTTTCCGAGGCGGTATCACTAGGAAGTAGATTGCCCCATCTTCCTTCCGAGGAGAGGCTGGTGGGTTTGAACCGCCAGCCCTCTGGTTAGCAGTCAAGTGCCTTAGGCACTACACTACCAGAGCTCCTCAGTGGTCAAGGGCTCTAACCCTGAAGACAGGGAGAGGCCCAGAAGGGCCGAGAAGCAGAGCAAGTGATGATAGAGGCGGGGCCAAGAGGAGCCTCTCCTAAAAGGGGGCTTAGAGAAGCTTCTCTGGAGGGGGCCAGGATGAGGCCTGGGCCGGGTGGCGGAGAGGAGGCCTGCGTGGCCGAGAGGTTTGGATAGAGCTGTCGTGCACCGAAGAAGGGAGACTTTGCCTACGTGCTTCCCATTCCTGATCCCAGTTGATCCTGATCCCAAGCTGTACCCTGCCACGTCCTTAATAAACCACTTCACTGTAAGCGTGGTCTGAGTTCCATATGGCCATTGCAAAGGCTTATCAAACCCAGCAGAGAAACCCGACAGTGCTGTGGGAGGGACGGCTGGGGTCAGAATTGGGAGGAAATGATGTAGGGTGGGCGTCGGTCTGACCTTCCCCTCATAGGGATCGGCCTCGGGCTGGCCTTGGTTTGCACTGTCTCCCTGAATTTCGATAGATTATGACACAGCTGTCACTGCTACCATCTTGCACTCATATTCACAGATGAATATATATTTTTAATGCATTTTATTGGAATATA
>NW_006922276.1:1085421-1086231 GCF_000298275.1 Orycteropus afer afer | reverse complement strand
TAATCTTCTGGATTTCTGTCTGTAGATTTTGTATCATTTCTAATTTTTCATTTATTTTGTCATGTTGTTCTTGTACTGTCTTTTGAGATTGTTCTAAGGTTTTCTCTGTGCTTTCTTCAATTTTTGTCAGTGTTTTCCTTGATCTGTCTCTCAATTCGTTGAAGGTACCTAATTATAATTCTTTTGAATTCAAGGAGTTCCAATGCTGCGTCTTCCTCATGGATGTGTTTTGAGTCTGTATCCTGATCTCTTGTTTCTCCTGGTTTGTCTTGCTTCTTTGTGTGGACTGTGATGCTCTGTTGTCTCTGAGGCATTGTGACGGTTTTGTGTTTATATTTAATTAGTGATTGTATATTGGAGTGACTTGCCCACAGTTTTCGTTTTGTTTGTATGTTATCTATGTAAGTAGGGTACTGTGCTGTGCTCCTCTATTCACTGGTTGGCAATACTTATGCACTCCCCATCTGTCTCCTGTCCTGTCATCAGCCTCCCATACGTCCCTGCCATCCTTGGCAAAGAAAGCCTATTCTTAGGTCCCTGGATTCTGTATGAGAATGCTCTCACTTTAAAAGATTCAAAATGGCTGTGCCCTCAGTCACTTCACATATCCCAAATGGCCACTGCTTGTAAACATTCAAAATGGCTGTGCCCTCGGTCACTTTAAATATCCAAAATGGCTGCTGCTTGTTAACAATCAAAATGGCTGGACCCTCCAGACAGCTGAAATCCACAACTCACATGGTCTTGCTCCTTGCTGTTTCCCTTCCTAGTAATAGGCCACCAGCTCAATTGTCCCTGCAGCCCTTGGTG
>NW_006922276.1:1084154-1085321 GCF_000298275.1 Orycteropus afer afer | reverse complement strand
CTCTTTTCTTTGTTGAAGAGGGTCTGTGTAGCTTCTCTGCCTATTCCTCCATCTTCCCAGAAGCCCCATAGATGAATATTTTTATAGCCTGTGGAAAAATTGAACTAGGTGTAACTTAACTAAATGTATTTTTAAAACAGTACAACCAAACACATTGCAACGGAGTCAACTTTGACTCATGGTGATAGCATGTGTCAGAGAGTAGAACTGTGCCATGGGGTGATAATTATTGTTGTTGTAAGGTGCCATCAAGTCACTTCTGACTCATAGCAACCCTATGCACAGCAAAATGAAACGCTGCCTGGTACCACGCCAGCTCCACAATCCTTGCTATACTTGAGCCCATCGCCACAGCCACTGTGTCAGCCCATCTCATTGAGGGCCTTCCGCTTTTTCACTGACTGTCCACTTTACCTAGCATGATAGCCTTTTCCAGGGAATGGTCCCTTCTGACAACATGACCAAAGTATGTGAGACGAAGTCCAGCCATTCTCACCTCCAAGGAGCATTCTGGCTGCACTTCCCCCTGGACGATTTGTTAGATCTCTTAGCAATCCATGGTACTCTCAGCACTCTTTGTCAGCACCACAACTCAAAAGCATCAGTTCTTCTTCGGTCTTCCTTATTCATTGTCCAGCTCTCACATGCATACAAGGCAACTGAACTACCATGGCTTGTGTCAGGAGCACCTTAGTCCTCAAGGAAATATCTTTGCTCTTTAGCACTTGAAAGAGGTCCTTTGTAGCTGATTTTCCCAGTGCTGTACATCGCCTGGTGTCCTGACTGCTGCTTCCATTGGCATCAATTGTAGAAACAAACAATGTGAAGTCTTTGACAACTTCAATCTTTTCTCTATTTATTGTGATGCTGCTTATATAGAGTTACGAGGATTTTTGTTTTCTTTACATTAAGATGCAATCCATACTGCAGAGTGTATTATTTAATCTTCATCAGTAAGTGCTTTAAGTCATCCTCACTTTCAACAAGCTAAGTTGTGTCCTCAGCGTATCACAGGTTATTAATGATTCTGCCTCCAATCCTGATGCCACATTCTTCTTCATATAGTTCAGCTTCTCAGATTATTTGCTCAGCTTATAGATTAAATAGGAGCTCTGGTAGCATAGTGCCTAAGGCACTTGACTGCTAACCAGAAGGCTGGCGGTTCAA
>NW_006922276.1:1076164-1083193 GCF_000298275.1 Orycteropus afer afer | reverse complement strand
GAGCATGTTCTTCCCTTTTGGTTTTCTAACTGCAGATCTTTGCATATTTCATTATAGTAATTGGCTTTGTCTGCTTGAGCTGCTCTTTTAAATCATCTGTTCAACTCTTTTATCTTGTCATTTCTTTGATTTGCTTTAGCTACTCTCCACTCAAGGGCAATTTTCAGAGTCTCTTCTGACATCTTTTTTGTCTTCTTTTCTCATCTTTTTAATGTCCTCTTGGTTTCTTCATGGATGATGTTCTTGATGTCATCCCATAATTCTTCTGATTTTCAGTAATTGGTGCTCAAGTCTTGACTTTTTTCTTCAGTTCTTTCAGCTTTAGAAATGCTGAGTATGTTCTTCCCTTTTGGTTTTCTAATACCAGGTCTTTTACACATTTCATTGTAATACTTTACTTTGTCGTCTCAAGTTGCCCTTTGAAATCTTCTGTTCAGCTCTTTTATTTCATCACTTCTTCCATTCACTTTAGCTAACTCTCTGATCAAGAGAAATTTCAGTCTCTTCTGACATCCATGTTGCCTTTTCTTTCTTTCTTGTCTTTTTAATGACCTTTTGTTTTCTTCGTGAATGATGGTATTGATGTTATCCCACAACATGTGTGCTCTTCAGTCACTGGTGTTCAATGCATCAAATATATTTTTCACATTGTTATAGGCCCCAGAGGGCAAAACACCCTAAGGGAACAGCTGTCTTGACCAAACTTTAACATTTTTTTTTCTTTTTCTCTTTTTCCCTCCCCACCTGAGTGCACACACAAGAATTCCTCATCTTTCCTTGCAGGCCTGAGTGGAACCACTCTCACATTCTCCCCTCCTTGTAAAGGTCATCTTTCTGGACAGGTGTGAGGGGCTTTTAAAATAATTTCTCCTCACTAGGGCCGGTATTACACCGCTGACCAGAACAATGACAAAAAGCTTGCAAAGCAAAGACAACTCATCCTGATAACAAACAGAAAGCATCATCAATGTTCCTCACACTCCCTGCCCCTCAGCCCAGTTCCCTTGAAAACCCTGCATTTGACTCAGCATGGGGAGACAGTCTTTGTGGACACGGTTCCCCTGCCTCCTTGGGTATCTCAGTACTCTTGCTTGTAGTGCCTAAGGCATTTGACTGCTAACCAGAAGGTTGATGGTTCAAACCTACTAGCTTCTCCACAGAAGGAAGACTGGACAATCTACTTCCATAAAGATTTACACCTGGGAAAGACAAAGGGAGTCTCTATAAGTCAGAATGTATTCAGTGGCAGTGAGTTTGGGTTTGTTGTTGTTGTTGTACCGTCAAGTAATTGGCTGTCCTCACAGCAGGTAGCTAAACAACCTATTTGTCCAGGAACACATGGTCTCAAAATTCAGATGAGGTACACTGAAGGTCGTATTTTGGCTCTTGTGGACTTGTTTTGCTTTTCTTCAGCTTCAGTTTAAACTTGCATATGAGTAGTTGATGGTCTGTTCCACAGTTGGTCCTGGCCTTGTTCTGACTGATGATATTGAACACCTCCTTCGCCTCTTTCCACAAATGTAGTCCATTTGATTCCTGTGCATTTCATCTTGTGAGGCCCTTGTGGATAGTCACTGTTTATGTTGTTGGAAAAATGCATTTACAATGAATAACTCATTGGTCTGACAGAATTCTGTAAGGGGATCTCTTGCATTATTTCTTTCACCAAGGTCATATTTGCCAGCTACCAATGCATCTTCTTGGTTCTCTGTTTCGCATTCCAATTACCAATAATTATCATAGCTTGAATACATGTTGGGTCAATTTCTGACGTCAGAAATTGCTAAAAATGTTCAGTTGCCTCATCTTTGCCTTTAGTGGTTGGTGTGTGAATTTGAATAATCATAGTATTAACTGGTTTTCATTGTAGATATATGGATATTACCCTATCACTGATAGCATTGTACTTCAGGATAGATCTTGAAATGTTCTTTTTGATGATGAATGCAACACCATTCCTCTTCAATTCCTCACTCCCAACATAGTAGGCCTTATGATTGCCTGATTCAAAAGGGTCAATACCAGCCCATCTCACTTCATTAATGTCTGGGATCTCTATGTGTTCCATTTCATTTTTTATAACATCCAATTTTTCTGGTTCATAATTCATAAATTCAACATTCTAATTATTAATGAATGTTTGCAGCTGTTTCTTCTCATTTTGAGTCCTGCCCTATTAGCAAAGGAAAGTTCCAAAAACTTTCTTCAATCCATGTAATTAAGGTTTCCTCTACTTTGAGGAGACCCTTCCCCAATCATAATTTGAGTGCCTTCCAAGCTGAGGGGTCATCTTCTGGCACTTTGTTAGACAGTGTTTCACTGCTATTCATAAGGCTTTCAATGGCCAATTATTCAGAAGTGGATGGTCCTGTCCTTCATAGTTGTTCCTAGTCTACAAGCTCTGTTGGGTAACTCTGGGTAACCCTGCTCGTATTTGAAATAAGGGTGGCATAGCATCCAGCATCACAGCAACATGAAAACCACCACAGTACGACAGACTGACAGATGAGTGGTGTGGGTCGGACCGTGCAAATAAGGTTCATGGAACAGTAACATGGTGATTGGTGAGTTTTGCATCCTGCTAAACTTCAAATGAGCCATCTCAGAGTTGGAAAGGGGTGCTCTCACTACAACTAAGGAAGAAGATCCAGGAGCAGAGGGTATCCTTCGGACCCAGGATGCCTGAGCTGGGAACGTCATTGGCCCAGGAAATGGAGAGCTTTAACACCTTACTGAGATGGGGAGAGATGGTGAAGGCAGGAGCAGAGACCCAGTGCTGGCAGAACCAGGATACTGCCCAGAGACTGGCAGGAGACTGGCAGGAGACTGGCAGGAGATAGCGGGTCAAGCTCCCCAGCCCATGGAGTGAGAAAGCTGAGCACCTTTTGGCAGGACACCTCCTGCCAAAATGGGGTGCCTGTGGGCCCTAGTTTTAGCTAACTTTGCCCATCCATGGAGCCAGCACTGAGTGTCTTGAGGACAAGGATTACTGACAGAGTAGGTTACCTCTGGGTACTTACTGGTAGGACTAAAAGAGGTTTGTAACACTCGTCTGAGCCAGACAGAGGCCAAAAGCTGCAGGGCTGAGAAGCTGAGGGCCAGAGAAAGGCTGGCCTGTGTCAAAGCTGAGAAGAAGCTGTCCTGATTGAAGAACTGTATCCTGAGTCATTTTTCTCCAGCATCGTCACCGGTTACTTCATTAATAAACACCTTGATTGTGAGTATTGGGCTCCTTCCTCCATACAAAATTAGTGGAAGTCAGATGCCTCCTCCCTGAAGCCTTTTTCACTCAGGTGGGCCATGGGTGTGACAGCTCACAGGCAAATGATGGGCAGAGCTTCTAAGAGAAGAGAATTGTGGTCAATTGTGTGAGTTTTTTATTGTTGCTGTAACAGAAATACCCCAAGTAGGCGGCTGTAACAAACAGCAATTTTGTTCTCACAGTTCAGGAGGCTAGAAGTGCAAACTCAGGACACCAGCTCGGAGCGATGGCTTTCCGTGTCCGCTTGGAGAGAAGGCCTGGTCTCAGCTTCTCCAGCATTCTGCTAGGCGTTCCTCAGTTCTCACGGATCCGCATGTGGCTTCTTCCCCTTCCCCTCCGCCCCGTGATTGTTTGTGCTCCCTTGCCTCTTGTTTCTTGGCATTGTTGTTTCGCGTTGTGTAGGTGATTTTCACTCACAATGATGGCAGATGACAGAATGGAACTGCTCCGTAAGGTTTTCCAGGCTGTAATCTTTAGGGGGAGAAGATCGCCACGTCTTTCTCCCTCAGAGGAGCTGGGTGAGTTTGATCTGCCCACCGTTACTTCAGCAGCAAATCACTTAATCATTGTGTCACAAGGACCGCTTTTCCTTGTTGTTGGTGGTGTTTTTATTAGATGCTTTTGATTTGATTTTGACTCATAAGGACCGCATATGACAGAGAAGAACAGTCTCACCAGGTTTCCTTGACTGTCATCTTCATGGAAGCAGACCACCAGGTCTTTCTCCCATGGAGCTGCTGGTGGGGGCGACTGCCAACCTTTCAGACAACAGTCGAGTGCTTAGCCTTTGTGGCACCAGGCCTCCTACTCTGTGACTGTGTTGCTCACTTACAACTTTTTATAACATGGTTTTAGGACACATTATACAATTGTATGGTCTCATTACTCCAACAAAGAAAACCCTCTTCCCAAATGGCTTGGTATTGGGGGATGTTGTTCTTGTTAGGTGCCATTGAGTCGGCTCTGACTCATAGTTGACCCTGTGTACAGCAGAACAAAACACTGCCCGGGTCTGCATCAGCATCACAGTCCTTGCTATACTTCAGCTTAACAGTGCAGCCACTGTGTCAGTCCATCTCATTGAGGGCCTTCCCTTTTTCACTGACCCTCCACTTTACCACGCATGATATTCTTCTCCAGGGAATGGTCCTTTCTGACAGCATGACCAAAGTAGGTGAGACGAAGTCTGGCCATTCTCGCTTCCAAGGAGCATTGGGCTGCACTTCCTCCAGGACAGATTTGTTAGTTCTTCTAGCAGTTTGTAATATTTTCAGTATTCTTTGCCAACACCACAACTCAAAAGCATCAACTCTTTAGTCTTCCTTATTCATTCCCCAGTTTTCACATGCATATGAAGCAATTGAAAACACCATGGCTTGGGTTAGGTGCACCTTAGTCTTCAAAGAGACATCTTTGTTCTTTAGCACTCCAAAGAAGTCTTTTGCAGTATATTTCCCCAGTGCAGTCCATCATCTATTTCTTGACTGCTGCTTCCATTGCTGTTGTTTTAGAACCAAGTAATATGAAATTTTTCACAAGTTCAATATTTTTTCTCCAACTCTCATGATGCTGTTTATTAGTCTAGTTGTGAGGATTTTTGTTTTCTTTATGTTGATGTGTAATCCATACTGCAGACTATGGAAAAGTTTAAAAGTCTTTAAACTTCATCGGTAAGTACTTCAAGTCACCTTCACTTTCAACAAGCAAGGTTGTGTTATCTGCATACTGCAAGTTGTTAATGAGTCTTCCTCCAGTCTTGATGCCGTGTTCTTCCTCATAGAGGCCAGCTTCTTGGACTCTTTACTCAGCATATAGATTGAATAAGTATGGTGAAAGGATATAACCCTGAAACAGTCCCTTCCTGATTTTAAACCATGCAGTATCCACTTGTTCTATTGGAACAAAAACCTCCTGGTCTGTGTACAGTTTTCTCATGAGCACAATTAAGTGTTCTGGATTTCCAGTTATTCTCAATGTTATCCATCATTTTTTATGATCCACACAATCAAATTCTTCTGCATAGTTAATAAAACACAAGTAAACATCTTTCTGGTATTCTTTGCTTTCAGCCAAGATCCATATGATATCCCTTGTTCCACAATTTGGGCATACAGTCTTTAAAAATAGGATGGTATCCTCATTGATGGTGTCTCGTCTTCTCTAACTTCAAAAAGATGGGAAAAGAGGATCAAGATCATAAGCCCAAGCTGATTCTTATTAGGTGGGAAGCAGACATACCTCTTCTCTCCAAACTTTTCACCAATTCTGACACCACTCTTCCCTCCCACGGCACTCTCTGCTGGGTTTTATAACTCACTGCAATAGCTACAGAGAACTCACAGATCATACTCACAGTTATTGTATTTATTAGAAAAGTAACAAGTTATAACTGTCCCATGGCAGTGTGTTACACAATCTTTGTCCTGGAAAATTCTGGGATGGTACTGCCTTTCCTTCTCCCTGTTACATTCACTCTTTCATCCCTTAGATTTCTCAGAAAGGCAAAGATGCCCTCAACACATATACCCAACACTCAGGGCTCATCGGGATCAACAGGCCACAACTTGAGATCAGGATCAGGATGCATATAGGCAGAGTCTCCTTTCTTCAGTGCAGGGCAGCTCTCTCAGCCCTTGTCAGCCATACAAGTCATCTCAACCTCCTAAGGGCAGCCTTCTATTGATCCTCTGAGAATAGGCCTCCAGGCTCCATCCAGACAGGCTTCCTCTTTTGGCCCTGCCAGGTCTGGCCTCTGCCCTGCTTGAGCAAGGGTTACACAGCTCTTTATCTCTGCCAGTAAGTGTCTGGAGGCAACCCACTCCACCAGTAAACATCCTACCTAAAGGCACTGAGTTCTCTTGCTTTGTGAATTGGCATACCTAAGGTAACTACCTCATTCTGCAGGCCAGGAAGCCCACCATGCTGTCTTGTGCCAGGATCCTAGTGCTGCTGCCACTGTTTTCCTCTGGTGCTTGCCCTTTCTTGCTGCCACTACTGGCCAACTCCAGCATTACAGCTCTCTCTCTCTGTCTCCTGGGTCTAGGAGGTTTTCAGCTCAGGGAGTTCAAGTCCAGAAAATGCACTCTGCTCCTGGCTCTTTCTTGATGGTGGTGAAGTCTCCAACTCTGCTCTGATATTGGCTCTCTTTTTGAGCCTAGCAGGATGGCAAAATTGAGCAATACCCCAATGAGAGTTCCCTATATCTTATTTCCATGGTCCCACCCAATAACTGTGTGGGAGTTACAAGACCATGCATGGTTAAAAGAACCATATTAAGTAATTCACTTCACTGAAGACTCTAACACATATTTTGGACATACAATTCAATCCACAACATCAGTCAACCATTCCAGGTGGGCAAGGTAACAGGACCCAATACCAAACATCAGATCTCTTTCCAGTCAGGTCACCACTGTCCAGTGGCAGAGTGTCACATATTCCCTATCCTGGCAAATCCTGGGAAAGCACTGATGTTCCCCTGCCCTGCAGTCAGGAGTGGCTGCATTTGGCCTGTCATCCTTTAGAGTTCTCAGGGAAGGTAAGATGACCAGAATACATACTCCCAAAACTCAGGAGAGGCATATTCAACTTTGCCTCCTCCTTAATGTCTGCCCTTCCTGGTGTGAGGTGAAATAGTGCCCTGGTGGTGAAGCAGGCATTAGAGGACACAGTGGAGATACTCTTTCAAGAAATTCTATAAACCGGGCAGTACAGACAACAAATATGAACCCTTTTGCATATACAGTTGTGTTGGATTGGGTTCTCTA
>NW_006922276.1:1065762-1068533 GCF_000298275.1 Orycteropus afer afer | reverse complement strand
AAAAAAAAAAAAAAAGAAATTCTATAAACCCTCATCTCTTCTTTACCCTAGGCTTTACATGCACTCGTGTACTGAAAGTAGTCAGAGTCCTGTAGCTGAGTGGTGATCACCTCTTTAGGCATTTAATCTGTCTCACAGACTCTGCTGAAGCTTCTGGTAGAATGCTCCTTGATATGCGTTATCTCTGAATGTGATGGGGTTGCCATTCTGGTGGCCAGGAGAACAGTTACCCAGGGTCAAGGGAGTGAGGTCACTCTTCACATGGATGAGGAAAATGGGCCAGCCATAGCCCAGGGAACAATTGAATTCCTAATGGGCCTGAAAGGCGGGGATGATTCTAAGGCCACAGGGTCTCATCCAGAATCCAGAGAACTTGGCCAATCCTCAGAGTCTGGAAGGTAGAACCAATGGTCAGATGGTCCCAGAGAACAGAGGATTATATTTAAGTCCTGGGAAGGAATGTAGGTTTTTTTTTTTTTTTTTCCACTGGATTTTAGGTTTGTTTGGTACCTGAGATCCTTCCTTCCCTCCAGTTTGTTCCATTTCTCATGAAAATATTTACCCGGTGTTTGCTCCACCATCATACTTTGAAATCAGGTAACTTGTAGTATGTTTCACAGAACCATAAGTAGAAAGGAATTTTGTCTGAGGTTGGAACATACCTAGAGTTCACCCATGTTGTTGTTGTTGTTCGTACTTGACTTAAATGACCCAGAAAATGAGAATTGGGATTTGGAGTTGATGCTGAAAGGGATTCAGAGATTTGGGACAATATGATATGGTGAATGTGTTTTGCATGTGGGAAGGATGTGTGAATTTTGAGTGGTCCACATGTGGAATGTTATAAATTAAGTTGTGCCCCCCATAGGTGTTAAAATCCTAACCCCTCTTTTTGTGGATGTAATACTAGTTGGAAATAGGGTTCTTTCTTATGCTTATGAGCCAGTATAGAATAGGGGCTAGCATTCCAACACAAGATTTGGAGGAACATAATTTAACCTAAACCAGGCAACATTAGCAATTTTGACACAATAGTAAAGCAAAATAATTTAAAAATACATGGAAAGTACAGTCTTGCCCCAGCACTAACAGCAAAGTCTAACAAGACAGAAAATAACAAATGTTGACAAGGATATGGAGAACTTGGGACTCTCATACACTGCTGATGGCACTGTAAAATGATCCAACCACTATGGAAAGCAGTATGGTGGTTCCTTAAAAAGTTAGAATTAAAAATACCATTTGATAGAAGATAGTTAATGAGATTGGAGACAAATACCTGAATACTTCTTTGGAAAGGGATCAATCGGAAAAAAAGATCAAAACATGATGAAGAAACCCTAAGGTTCATGTGGGATACCATCAAAAGGAATAATCTACATGTAATAGGAATTCTAGAACAGGAAGAAAAAAAGAAAACCACAGAGAAAATTGCCCAAAATTTGTTGGAAGAGAACTTCAGTGATATGATGAAAGATGAGAATATATCCATTCAGGAAGTCCAACAAACCCCAAACAGGAAAGACCCCAAAAGAAAATCACTGAGGCATATCAAAACCAAAGACAAAGAAACCAAAGACAAAAAAAGAATCCTGAAAGCAGCATGGCAAAAACAAAAAGTTTCTTACAAAGGACAACCAATTAGAATAAACTCTGGTTTCTCAGCAGAAACAATACAAGTGAGAAGGCAATGGGATGGTATATATAAAACCTTGAAAGAGAAAAATTTCCAACCAAAAATTATATATCCAGCAAATTTATCCCTCAAACATAATGGTAAAATTAGGAGATTTCCAGATAAGCAGAAATTAAGGGAATTTGTTAAAACCAGACCAACCTTACAAGAGATATGAAAGGGAGTCCTTTGAACAGAGAACCAGCAATAGCAAACAACAACTGACCATCAATACACAAGATGAAATAATGCAGAAACCAACACAGCTATGGAAATATCCAAAGTAAAATAAGCTTACAAGATTGTAAACAGGGAACCAGAGACATCAATTGGAAAATGAAGACAACTATAAACCAAAAAGAGGGAGAAAAAAAATAGTGTAGTTACAGAACTTCTAAATGGTGAGGAAATCGAGAGAGTTGCAAGATAAAATGGACTGTTCTAAACTCGGGGAGAAAATTGTAAAGCACGGGGCAACCTCAAAGAAAAATTATAAACCTTCACATCACAATCAAAAAGAAGACAAGCACAAATATTTAGCAAATACTAAAACAGTAGCAACAAAGGATATGATAACATGATTCATAAACATAATGAGCTCAATACAGAAAATTATATGGAACAAAAAAAAACAGGAACACCATGAAAAAACACATAATAAAATGATAGCAATCTATTCATACTTGCTGATAATTACACTCAGTGTCTGGTGGCGTAGTGCCTAAGGCATTTGACTGCTAACCAGAAGGCTGGTGGTTCAAACCCACCAGTCATTCCTCAGAAGGAAGATTGGGTGATCTACTTCTGTAGTGATACTGCCTCAGAAACCCAAGGAGGGGTCTCATACACTGCTGGTGGGAGTGTAAATTCAATGGCAGTGTGTTGCATTATGTTTGCATTGTCAATGGATTTAAATGCACTACTCAAGAGACGGGGACTTCATTACTAGGTATATACCCTAGAGAAGTGAGAGCCATGACAAGAACAGATACATGCATGCCAATGTTCATCGCAGCACTATTTACAATAGCCAAAACATGGAAACAACCTAGATGTCCATCAACTGAGGAATGGATAACCAAACTATGGTACATAC
>NW_006922276.1:1062616-1064317 GCF_000298275.1 Orycteropus afer afer | reverse complement strand
AGACTAAAAATCAAAGGTTGGGAAAAGATATATCAAGCAAATGACAACCAACAAGAAGCAGGAGTGTCGATTCAAATTTCTGATTAAATTGAATTTAAGACAAAAACCACCATAGAAGACAAGGAAGGGCATTATATAATGATCAAAGAATCAATTGAACAAGAAGATAAAACTATAATAAGTATCTATGGATCCAATAAAAGAGCCCCAGAATACATAAATTAGACTTAAACAGAATAGAAAAGGCAAATGGATGATTCTGCACTCATAGTAGGAGACTTTAATACACCACTTGCAATCAAAGATAGAACAACTGGAAAGAAACTCAACAAAGATGCAGAAGAGCTAAACAATACAATCCACCCTCTTGACCTTACAGACATCTACAGAGCACTTCACCCAACAAACAGCACAATATACATTCTTTTCCAGTGCCCATGGAATATTCTCCATGATAGACCATATGTTAGACCATAAACCAAGCCTTGATAAATTTAAAAACGTTGAAATACTGCAAAGCATCTTCTCAGATCACAATGCTTTCAAATTAGAAATCTAACAATAGGAAAATTAATGGAAAAAAAGCAAATACATGGAAATTGAACAACACCCTTCTTAAGAATGACTGGGTAAGAGAAGAAATAAAAAATGAAATTTAAAAAAAAAATCCCTTAAATCAAATGAGAAGGAAAACACAACATATCAAAATCTTTTGGGCACAGCAAAAGTAGTGATCAGAGGCCAATTTATAGCAATAAATGCACACATAAAAAAAGAAATAAGAGCCAAAATCAACATTTTAAACCAACATCTCCAACAATTAGAGAAAGAACAGCAAGAAAAGCCTACAGTCACCAGAAGAAAGGAAATAATCAATATTTGAGCATAAATCAGTGAAATAGAAAATAGAAAGACAATAGAAAAAAATCACCAAGACCAGAAGTTGGTTTTTTGAAAAGATTAATAAAATTGACAGACCACTGGCAAATTTAACAAAGGAGAAGAGGGAGAGAATACAGATAACACGAATAAAAAACATAATGGGCGACATCACAACTGAAATCAAAATTATAATATCAGGATACTGTGAAGAACTGTACTCCAACAAATTTGAAAATCTGGAATAAATGGACAGATTTCTAGAAACACACCACTTACCTAAACTAACACAGACTGAAGTGGAAAAGCTGAACAGAGCCATAACAAAAGAAGAAATTGAACAGGTCATCAAAAAATTACCAACAAAAGTCCTGGTCCAGACAGTTTCACCAGAGAATTCTACAAAACATTCAGAGAAGAACTGACACCAAACCTACTCAAACTATTCCAAAACATAGAAACGGATGGAATCCTCCCAAATTCATTTTATGAAGGAAGCATAATCTTGATACCAAAACCAGGCAAAGACATCACTCTAAAGGGAAACTACAGAGCAATATCCCACTTCTATTCAATATTGTATTGGAAGTCCTAGCCAGGGCAATAAGGCAAAAAAGGGAAGTCAAAGGCATGCACATTGGTAAGGAAGAAGTCAAACTATCCCTATTTGCTGATGATATGATCCTATACCTAGAAAACCCAAGAGAATCAGTCAAAAATCTACTGGAACTAATTGACAAATTTAGTATAGTGGCAGGGTACTAGATCGGCATCCAAATATCGGTTGGATTCCTCTACACCAGCAAAGAGATTGCTGAAAAG
>NW_006922276.1:1032605-1061828 GCF_000298275.1 Orycteropus afer afer | reverse complement strand
AAATTTTTATGTGCTTCCAAAGACTTCTCCAAAAGAGTCAAAAGAGAACCTACAGATTGGGAAAAAAATATTTGGCAATGACTTATCTAACAAGGGGCTTGTCTCTAGAATTTATAGAAAACTCCAACACCTCAACAACAAAAAGACAAATAATCCAATTTAAAAATGGGCAAAAGACATGAATAGACACTTCACCAAGGAGGATATTCAGGGAGCCAACAAACATATGAAGAAATGCTAACAATCATTAGCCATTAGAAAGATGCAAATCAAAACAACAACAAGATACCATCTTGCTCCAGCACTAGTAGCAAAGTTCAGCAAGACAGAAAATAACAAATGCTGGAGGATGTGGAGAGATTGGGATTCTCACACACTGCTGGTGGGAGTGTAAAATTATACAACCACTGTGAGAAGCAGTATGGTGATTCCTTAAAAAGTTGGAATTAGAATTACCATTTGACCCAGCCATTCCATTACTAGGTATATATCCTAAAGAAGTGAGAGCCGTGATAAGAACAGACATATGCACACCCATGTTCATTGCAGCACTATTTACAATAGCAAAAAGATGGAAACAACCAAGGTGCCAATCAACAGAAGAATGGATAATCAAACTATGGTACATACAGAAAATGGAATAATATGCAACCCTAAAGAGTAACGTAGAATCTGCAAAACACTGCATAACGTGGATGAACTTGGAGGACATTATGCTGAGTGAAATCAATCAATCACAAAAGGACAAATACTGTATCAGTCTGTTATTGTAAAAAGTCAAGGAAAGATTTATATATGGAAGGAAATTTTCTTCATTGGTTACCAGAGGTGGGAGGGGAGAGGAGAAAACATTGTTAGATAAGTAGAGACAAGTACTGATTTGGGTGACAGGAAGCATAATGTATCAAATGTGAGTAATGAACACGGTGAAATTGAGGAACAGGAAGACACAGGGAGGTACAGACAACAAAGATGAACTCTTCTGCACATACAGTACTGCGTTGTCAGTGAAGGCAAACATGGGTATACAGGTGGTTAAATGGGTGGACAGGCTGCTATTAGGTATGTCCATGCAGTGGGGAGTGTGCCCATGACAGACAATGTTTCTACAAGTGTATTTGTATGTTCTGTAAGAATGTCCAGGTATGTAGTAGAGCTGACAAAGGACAAGGTTGTAGTCACTTCTTGGCCACAGCCAGCTATCTAGAGGGAGCAAGTAGTTGGACCTGTGGGATCAGTCTATAGACATAGGGGATATCAAGCTCAATTGGCATAACATATTACACAAAAACATTGTTCCTCATCCTACTTTGGCAAGTAGTGACTGGTATCTTAAAAGCCTGCAAGCAGCCATCTAGATGTAATGATGGGTCTCTCCTCGTCCAGAACAAAGAAGAATGAAGAAAACCAAAGATGCATGGAAGCAATTAGTCCCAGGGACTGGTACACCATGCGATTCTCAGCCTACATGACTATGAGACTAGAAGAAATAGATGGTGACCAGCTCACTGTCAACCACTCAGAGGGGGATCTATGTAGGAGATCCTGGATAGACTGGGAGAACGATGTGGAATAAAACTCAGAATCATTAGAGGGGAAAAAAAAAAAAAAAAAGGAGGTGGGGACCAGGTTTGCTGGTTGGATAGAACCTGGTGAAACCCCTGAGACTATGGCCTCTAATTACCCTTCAGATCTGGAACTGAACTCACTCCTATGGCTCCCAGACAAACAATAGACAGACATTTGGGGTGAACATTTACATCAGATACACTCCTTGGAGAGATCAAGCACGGGAGAATAGAAGGACTGTGTGTGCACAGAGAGACAGCTCAGGGGGCAGGAGTGCATGGGAGGGAAAGACACAGGGAAGAGATAACTATAGGAAGGAAGTGGGAGGAGACCTGTAGCATTGCGGTAAATTGCAGTCAATCTTATGAGACTAAGTATATATGTGAACTGCTGTGTAGAAAGTTGAATTTGTTCTGTAAACTTTGAACCAAATCACAATAGAAATTTAAAAAAAAAAAAAAAAGCATTTGATCCAGCACTCCCATTACTAGGTATATATCCTAAAGAAGCAAGAATCGGGTAACAAAAAGATGGAAACAACCTAGGTGCCCATCAACAGAAGAATGGATAGCCAAACTATGGTACATATACACAGTGGAATATTATATAACACTATAGAATAATGTAGAATCTATAAAACACTGCATAACATGGATGAACTTGGAAGACAGTATGCTGAGTGAAATAAGTCAATCACAGAAAGACAAATATTGTATTAGTTAATTACTGTAAAAAGGCTAGGAAAGATTTATATACAGAAGGAAACTTCCTTTGTTAGTTACCAGGGTTGGGAGGAGAGGGGAGGAAACACTGCTAGATAGGTAGAGACAAGTACTGATTTGGGTGAAGGGAAGGGCAATGTACCAAATGTGAGTGATCAACACGGTGGCATTGAGGAAGAGGAAGACAGACAGGTGCACAGGAGGTACAAACAACACAGATGAACTCTTTTGCATATACAGTACTGCATTGTTATGAGGGCAAACACTGGTCTACAGGTAGACAGGTGGGTAGACAGGCTGAACAATGAGGCAGGGGGCAGTGTGCCCATGACCGTGTACAGAGTTGGCAGATGATGTTCTACTGGCATATTTGTATGTGCTGTAAGAATGTCACGTATATAGTAGAGCTGACAAGGAACAAGATTGTGGTGACTTTTTGGCCATAGCCAGCTACTTGGAGAGGGTGAGTAGTTGGACCTATGGGCTCGGGACCATGATTGCAGGGCACATCAAGTTTAATTGGCATAACATTACTACATGAAAACATTGTTCCACATCCTACTTTGGTGAGTAGGGACTAGGATCTTAAAAGCTTGCAAATGGCCATCCAGATGCAACAATGGTTCTCTCCATGTCCAGAACAAAGGAGAATGAAGAAAACCAAAGACACATGGAAACAATTAGTCCAAGGGACTGGTAGACCATGCAATCCTCAGCCTATATGACCATGAGACTGGAAGAACTAGGTGGTGTCAGGCTACCACTGTCAGTCACTCAGAGGGGGAGCCATGTAGGAGATCCTAGATGGAGTGAGACAACAATGTGGAACAGAACTCAAAATCATTAAAAAAAAAAAAAACCCACCAGGCTTGCTGGTGGTGTGATAAAGCCTGGTGAGACCCCTGAGACTATGGCCCCTAGCTGCCCTTCAGGTCTGGAACTGAACTCACTCCTGTGACTTCTAGCCAAATAATAGACAGGCATGTGCACTGAACATTTACATCAGGTAGATACACCACTTGGAGAGATCAATCATGGAAGAACAGAAGGGCAGTGTATGCTCAGGGACTAGGAGTGCATGGGAAGGAAGGACACAGAGAAGAGCTAACTATGGGGAGAAAGTTGGAAGAGAGCTGTTACATTGTGGGGAATTTGCAGTCAATGTCATGAGACAAAATGTGTATGAACTGATGTATGGAAAATGAATTTGCTCTGTAAACTTTCACCCAAATCACAATCAAAATTTTAAAAATATAATACACATGGAAATTGATTCCAGTAATATGAGGGTGCTTTAATATTAGGTGAACTATTAAAAGTTACCAAATTAACAGATTGTCAGAGGAAAATAATGTGATCAAAGCAAGGTATGTGGTAGAAAAATTAATGAACACAAACCATCTCAAATGGGGAAAAATATTTTATGTACACAAAACACTCAGCAAACAGCCTGCCCTAATGTAATTGTAAGGTGTTTCTTCTTCAGGCAGGGATGAAGCAAGGAGACCTGGTAGGACTGAAACTGTTCACCATAGCATTGGTGATCTAGGGCAAAGTAGTAAGAAGAAAAAATTTAAAAAAAATAAAATCAATGAGACAAAATTGTGATTAATCCTGTTGAGATGACAGCAAGCCTAGGATGGACTGGAGGATTTTGTCTTTACAAATTAGAACTGAAAAGAACAGTAAGCAGTGGGGCAAAAGCGACTTTCACATACAAATATAGATATATTTTCACTTACATGTCAACAGTCATTAAGAAGAAAGAGGACACGGAAATGAAGGGCCCATGTGGAATATCAAAGATGTAGAGTAAATGTCATTGTTATTGGCTGCCATGGAGTCAATCCCAACTCATGGCGACCCATGTGGGTCAGAATAGAACTGTGCTCCAAAGAGTTGCCAGGTATGACCTTCCAGAAGCAGATGGCCAGGGCTGTCTTCCCAGGTGACTCTGAACAATAGGGATGTCTGACCCTCCGAACTTTCAGTTACCAGTTACCACTGCACCGTTTGGACTCTGAACTTCTCCACTACACACATTACGATGCAATTATGTAAGTGTTTACATAGTAATTCCATGAGAAAACATTGACTATTGCTATTATTAGCTGCTACATACTATTGGAAAAGTCTGTCTTGTTCCCCAATGTGCAGTATTGTTGTTGTTATGTGCCATCAAGTTGGACCTGACTCATAGCAACCCCTCCTTAGGTTTCCAAGGCAGTATCACTACGGAAGTAGATTGCCCAACCTTCCTTTCAAGGAGTGGCTGGTGGGTTTGAACCACCAGCCTTCTGGTTAGCAGTCAAATGTCTTAGGCACTATGCTACCAGAGCTCAAAAAGGAAACAACCAGACTAGAAGATCACTGTTGTTGTCGTTGTTATGTGCCGTCGAATGTGCAGTGTACTGGCTCATAATTGGAGTACATCTTTAACTGAATTTAATCACAAATAGACAATTTATGTTACACATTTCTGATGAGATGAGAGAAGTGTGTCTTCCCTCCAGCAGACACGGCAGAGCCCAGAGACCCTGGAGTCACGGCTCAGGAGAACAAAGGGGCTGAGAGTTGGGAAACATGCAGAAGCTAGTGCGGCGGTCTTCACCAGCCACCAAGTTACAGAATGTGAAAGAATCACACAAATGGACAGGATGGAGGAGACAGCATAAAGAAACACAAAGGTGCTCACCAGGACAAGGATGGTTTGGGTGGCTCTGGACTCAGGGGAGCCTCTCCGGGAGACGGTGTTGCTACGAATGTGTTGGACCCGCTGCTTGTGTCTGTACAGGATGAAAACCATGCAGCTGCTGGCCCATATCATGAGCCCCAAACACACAAGATCAGGGAAAGAAAACAGTGCTACATTCAGTAAGTTTATGGTTATGTCACGAATTGTAAAACAGTACCCAAAATCTTTTCTCTTTGTGGTGGTTTTATTGTGCCAATGGCCAGTCACAAGGACAGGAACTGCGATATTTATGACCAAGTTGAGGACCCAACAGAGGACACTGGAGGGGCCAATGTGCTTGGGAGCTTTCCGCTTCAGCTCCGCCCACCTGGAGTTACTGGGGTTGATGGTGATGGCCTGGAACATACTCAGGAGGCAGGTGCTGCCCATAGACACACCCCTGGACACTCTTCCAACAAAGTAAAGCAATTTGCATACTAAACCATTGAAAATATCTTTCCACCCAAAAGCTGTCAGAATCTGGGGGACTCCTGCAGAGAGAATGACCAAGGAGTTGGCCACAGTCAGATGCATGAGAATCAAGTCTGTGGACCTTAACCTGCCCCCAGTGAAGTGCAGGAAGACATAATGGTGAAGAAGAGAGAAATTCCCCAGGATCCCAACTGTAGTCTGTGATAAGAAGACCATTCCTAATGTGAATTCCCTGGAGGACATTCTCTCAGTTCCCAGTGACTGATATTTGTCTTCAGCCAAAGGGTCCTGCTTGGGAAGATGAGACACGGGCCACATGTATCACGTCAACTGAAATCCACTGTGCCCCACCTACCATTAATTCCCACTGAGAAACATTGACTGAAAGTTTGTTTCTTCTTCTTTTGTTATGATATTTCCAATCATTGACTAAAAAACCTTTTAAAGACACTTACAATGTAGGAATCATTGCTATCAAGACTGTCCACATGTGCCTTCTTTATTCTTCACAAACCTACAAGGCAGAAAATACTATTACTTACATGATAAAGTGAAGGATGCATTAGGCAGACAGAAGTTAAGAGATGAGTCTAAATTCACATGCTGGTTAGAGGCAGAGAGGGGACTTGAACCTGGCTGGGCTGAAAACAGACAGGCTTCTTTAGTGCATTAATTTCCCAATCTTTATGGGGTTAAGGTCAGAAAATCAATTCCTCCTGTAGCCTGAGAGGCTTCCATAGAGAGGGCACTGGCTGTCTTCCTCACTCTGGCCACCTGGAATCTTGGGCGTGATTCCATACAGGGCTCCAAGCCTCCTGGGAGCTGTACTGTATTCAGTGCTATGTCCAAGTTCCCCTTTCCTGAGCCCTGAGTGGTCACAGTACTGAATCCCAGAAGACAGCCCCATCCACAAAGACCCCCACCCCCACAAGTGCAGGATCAGCCTCAGGAACAGCAGAGAGCTTCAGACATCCTATTCAGTGTAGATGCAGGGCCTGGAGGATGATACTGTACAGACACCTGCCCCGAGACAAGCTGGTGAGGGAAAGAAGGGTTCAATATCACATGACACTGCAAAGACTTGCTTTCTTTTGTGCCAAGAACAACAGTACAAAGCCCCATCCCGGGAATTGGTGAACATTCTCAGTCCGTGCTCTGAACTATGGGACAGGATCCACGTGGGATGCAGTAGTGTATGGGAGCAACAGAGTTATTGCCAATTTCAAATTGTACTCTTATCTGTGCATTAATGCCTGAGTCATGGAAAACTTCTCCAGTGAGGCAGGATTTGTGAAAGATTTTCAAATGTAACACACATGTCCCAACCGGAATCTGTAAGGCATGAAATCGTGTGCATCTTCTGAATAAAATAGAAGGTTTGTTTTTGTGTTTTTTATTGTTTATTTTTTATTTATTTATTTATTTTGAGGTTAGTAGCTGAGAACGAAACATTTGTGGAACCCAGGAATCAATTTAAAAACAAAACTCATTGCCATCAAGTCAATTCTAATGCATAGCGACCCCCCTTTGGATTTCTGAGGCAATAAATCTTTAGGGAAGTACACTGGCCAGTCTTCCTTACATGGAGTGGCTGGTAGGTTTGAACCACCAGCCTTCTGGTTAGCAGTCAAATTCTGTAGGTACTGTACCACCAGAACTCCTTAGACATCAATTAAGCACCTTCAAAATCAAGTCTCATGATCAGTGGCCCAAAACTTCAATAATTACTGTCATTTAAGATTAGGCTAAATTTCCTTAGGAGACATCAGAAATTGAAGTAGCATCTAGGATCCCCATCGCCCTCTTCTAGCTCAGCTCATGTCTCTCACCTCCTCCCTGTCTGGCTTTGGCACTAACCCAGGTTTACCAGCATGAGAAACCCTTTCGTACTTAATCACTCACCCAGACACCTGATCCACCTCCTTCACTTAAGGACTCAAACTTTCAGGGTAAAGTAGAAAATACTCACCAGCTCCTTCCTTCCCACTACCAGGATGTGCAATCAGTGTGACAGTCACAGTGGTCAATAGGTGTAGGGAGGGAGGCAGCCAGACCCAGATATGAGCTTGAGATTCTATGACCTCACCTCCCCACAGAACTGCAATTATCACCTCACCGTGGCAACCATTATGGTCCACCACAGGGGAGCCAAGAAAAGTTCTGAGAAACTTTGTCACACTTTTTAATTCCTGGAAACTCCAGTGTCTGGTGAGCATCTCTACAGAGAGCACTGGAGAATCTTGGAAACTTCATTTTCCATGACATCTGGAGACAAGGAGCGAATCCCATGGAGGGAGAAGGAGAGGCTGAGGTCTGAGCCTGGGGGACTGGGAACACGGCACATGTGTCTCACTGGGTTCTCTGCTTCCCTGAGAAGTCCTTCTCCCAAAATCTAATACTTTGCTCATGCTTAGACCCCTGGGTAGCATGATCATTTGATTTATTGAAAAAGAATGAAATTACATTAAGTACCTCAAATGAATTTTCAGTGTATAATTATAAGGGGGCAGACAGGCCAGGCATCCAGAAGCAGGAGGTGGGGGAGGAGCTGGGCCAAGACAGAACCACGGGGATCTAGGTAAGGGGAGGGCAGAGAGATTTCAAACAGCTAAGGAAGACAAACTTGTCTGTCAGTTTGTCATACTGTGGTGGCTTGCATGTTGCTGTGAGGCTTGAGGCTGCGCCACTGGTGTCACAAAAGCCAGCAGGATTACACATGGTGCACAGGTTTTCAGCACAGCTTACAGACTGAGACAGAGTAGGAAGAAGGAAGAGGCCATCCAATTCTCAAAAAATTGGCCAGGGAAAACCTTATGAATAGCAGAGAAACACTGTCTGATATTACTGGGCAACATTATGAATAGCCCTGAAACATTGTCATATACAGGGCAGAAAGACCAACCCCTTAGGTTAGAAGGCACTCAAAGTATGAGTGGGAAAGAGCTGCATCATCAGAGTAGAACCAGCCTTAATGATATGGATAAAGTAAAGCTTTCAGGACCTCCATATGCTGACCTGGCATGACTCAATTTAAGGAGAAACAGGTGGAAACATCCATTAATAATCAGAACATGGAATGTGTACAAAGTATGAATTTAGGAAAATTGGAAGTTGTCAAAAATGCAATGAAATACATAAAGATTGATATCCTAGACATTGGTGAGTTGCAATGGATTGGTTTTGGCCGTTTTGAATCAGACAACCATATGATATACTATGCCGGCAATTACAGCTTGAAGAGGAATGACATGGCATTCATCATCACAAAGGATGTTTCAAGATCTGTCCTGAAGTACAATGCTGTCAGTGATAGGATAATATCCATATGGCTACAGGGAAGACCAGTTGATACTACGATTATTCAAACGTACACACCAACCACCAAAGCCAAAGATGAGGAAACTGAAGATTTTTATCAACTTCTGCAGTCTGTATTGACCGAACATGCAATCAAGATGTGTTGATTATCATTGGTGACTGGAATGCAAAAGTTGGAAACAAAGAAGAATTACTGCTAGTTGGAAAATTTGGCCTTGATGAAAGAAATAATGCTGGAGACCATGATAGAATGTTGTAAGACCAATGACTTATTCATTGCAAATACCTTTTTCAACAACACAAATGGCAGCTGTACACGTGGACATCACCAGATGGAATACACAGGAATCAGATTGACTACATCTGTGGCAAGAGGCAATGGAAAAGCTCAATATCTTTAGCTAAAACAAGGCCAGGAGCTGATTGTAAAACCAATCCAACTGCTCATATGCAAATTCAACTTGAAGTTGAAGACAATTAAAACAAGTCCATGAGAACCACAATATGACCTTGAAAGTATCCCTCCTGAATTTAGAGACCATCTAAAGAATAGATTTGACATATTGAACACCAGTGACCGAAAACCAGAAGAATTGTGGGATGACATCAAGAACATCATCCATGAAGAAAGAAAGAGGTCATTAAAAAGACAAGAAAGGAAGAAAAAAACAAAATGGATGTCAGAAGAGACTCTGAAAATTACCGTTGAGCAGAGAACAGCTAAAGCAAGTGGAAGAAATGACAAGATAAAAGAGCGGTACAGAAGATTTCAAAGAGCAGCTCAAGCAGACAAAGCCAATTACTGTAATGAAATGTGCAAAGACCTGCAGTTAGAAAACCAAAAGGGAAGAACACACATGGCATTTCTCAAGCTGAAAGAACTGAGGAAAAAACTGAAGCCTCAAGTTGCAATATTAAAAGATTCTATGGGCAAAATATTGAATGATGCAGGAAACATCAAAAGAAGATGGGAGGAATACACAGTCCCTATACCAAAAAGAACTGGTCGATATTCATCCATTTCAGGAGGTGGCATATGATCAAGAACCAATGGTACTGAAGGAAGAAGTTGAAGCTGCAATGAAGGAATTCGTGAAGAACAAGGCACCAGGAATTGATGGAATACCCATTAAGATGTTTCAACAAATGGATGCCCCACTGGAGGCACTCACTCAGTTATGCCAAGAGATTTGGAAGACAGCTACCTGGCCAACTGATTGGAAGAAGCCCATTCCAAAGCAAGGTGATCCCACAGAAAGTGGAAATTATCAAACACTATTATTAATACCACACACAAGTAAAATCTTACTGAAGATAACTCAAAAACGGTTGCAGCAGTATATTGACAGAGAACTTCCAGAAATGCAAGCTGAATTCAGAAAAGGATGTGGAACAAGGGATATCATTGCAGATGTCAGAGGGATCTTGGCTCAAAGCAAAGAATACCAGAAAGATGTTTACTTGTGTTTTATTTACTATGCAAAACATTTGATTGTGTAGATCATAACAAATTGTGGCTAACATTAAGAAGAATGGGAATTCCAGAACACTTAATTGTACTCATGAGGAATCTGTACATAGACCAGGAGGCTGTCGTTCAAACGGAACAAGGGGACACTGCATGGTTTAAAATCAGCAAGGGAGTGTGTCAGGGTTGTATCCTTTCACCATACTTATTCAATCTGTATGCTGAGCAAACAATCTGAGAAGCTGGACTATATGAAGAAAAATGTCGCATCAAGATTGGAGGAAGAATCATTAACACCCTGCGATATGCTACGGTACAACTTTGCTTGCTGAAAGTGAGGATGACTTGAAGCACTTACTGATGAAGATTGAAGACTACAGTCTGCAGTATGGATTACATCTCAATAGATTTAAAAAAAAAAAAAAATCCGCACAACTGGACCTATACGCAGCATCGTGATAAATGGAGAAAAGATTGATGTTGTCAAAGACTTCACATTGCTTAGTTCTACAATCAACGCCAATGGAAGCAGCAGTCAGGACATCAGATGATCTATAGCCCTGGGCAAGTCAGCTGCAAAAGACCTCTTTCAAGAGCAAAGATGTTTCCTTGAGGGCTAGGATGCGCCTGACACAAGCCATGATATTTTCAATCGCCTCCTATGCATGTGAGAGCTGGACAATGAATTAGGAAGACAGAAGAATTGATGCTTTTGAGTTGTGGTGCTGGCGAAGAATCCTGAAAGTGCCATGGACTAACAAATCTGTTCTGGAGAAAGTGCAGCCAGAATGCTCCTTGGAAGCAAGAATGGCCAGACTTCGTCTCTCCTACTTTGGTCATATTGTCAGAAGGGACCATTCCCTGGAGAAAGATGTCATGCTTGGTAGGGTGGAGGGTCGACCAAAGAGGGGAAGACCCTCAACGAGATAGACTGACACAGTGGCTGCAGTGATGAGCTCAAGTACAGCAGGGATCATGGAGCTGGCGCAGGGCCCAGTGGTGTTTCGTTCTACTGTGCATAGGGTCATTATGAGTTGGAGATGACTCGGTGGCCCCTAACAACAACAACAACCTAAAACTCATAATTATGCTTTACTCAAAGGGTTTACAGTTGAGGGTGAGGAAAAATAAGGACTTCCTCTTTTTACTTGTTCAGTTCCAACATGACATTGTCATTTGCCTTCAAGTCAGCTCCAAATGGTGACCTTATGTATAACAGAATGAAACATTGCCCAATCTTGCACCATCTCCATGATCTTTGATATCTGAACCCATTGTTGAGGCTGTTTCATCAATTCGTTTAATCAAATGTTTCCTTCATTTTCACTGACCCACTACTTCCATCAAACATGTCCTTTTGTAGCAATCTTTCCAAAGCAAGCAACTTCAACTCTTACCATCCTTCCAAATGTATTTCTTCTTTTGAGACTAAGAATATTAATGTACACACCCATAAATAAATGTATTTTTCATCACGAAAAAACAGTAAGACATGTTTTAGGGGATGAGGGTCCTGATGATGTCAGTGGGAACAGGGACGGAGAAAAGCCTGACAAATGTTTCCAACACCGGGAGGTATTATGTTCACAAACTTCCCATTTGCCACCTATTCACATGGGCTTGTTTCTATCCAGGAGAATTGAAGTCTCCAAGTGCAAGCCCCTCTATACCACCATCATAAACCAAACACATGAACTGCTTCATTCCACAAGGCTTCTCTACAATTCCCAGCATAGATCTCAGTAAATCTGCTCTCAAGCTGAAGCCCCCCAACAAATGTAGGACACTCAGGCTGCTTGATATTCATATATACTAGGCTCAAGGGGCACCATGAGGAGTAAAGCCCTGTGATTCCCAAGGAATGATGTGGGGAAATGTTCCTTTGCACATACTGTACTCCATTTTAGAGGGGCTGCCTTCTCATCAGGCCTTCTGAGTGGCCCTCATGAAACTGTCATCCTACAACCACTGTGCTTATGCAGGGCTGTGGAGTCTACTAGAAAAGGGACTAGTTCTTCAGTCAGGCAGTTTTTCTAGGAAAAACTCAGTTTTCTGAAAACTCAGTTTTCAGTTTTCTGAAAACTCTCTTTTCATTGTCATAATGTTGTTGTTGTTATGCGCCGTGGAGTCAGACCTGACTCATAGCGACCCCTCCTTGGGTTTCCCAGGCAGTATCACTACGGAAGTAGATTGCCCAACCTTCCTTCCGAGGAGTGGCTGGTGGGTTTGAACCGCCAGCCTTCTGGTTAGCAGTCAAGTGCCTTAGCCACTATGCTACCAGAGCTCCCATAATAATGACAATAAAAACACAAATTGAACCAATTACACTTAAATGCACTGCCACTACTTTTCACTCCTCACCTCTCATCAGATCTAATTCCCAGAAAATAGAGACAGAGAAGTGGTGGTCAAACCTTGGTTTGCTCAGACAGCCAGAGCTTCCAAACAGTATGTATCCTGATGGGCTCAAAATGAATCATTTCAGTGGACTTGGAAATTCACCAAGCACATGTTATGTATAAACCAGATGGCAGACAATATGATAGAGAAAGTAGGTTGGAGGCTGGATGGTTTACACAGGCAGAGCTGTATCACTTGACCCATAAGTAAGGAGATAGGGGGCTGAAGAAAAACAAAATTGGAATTCAGATACCAGGACCTCTTTCCCCAAAATGGCTTACAGTCCTAGCTGCTTAAATTGTATCCAACTTTCTAACAGATATGAGAGAGAGTGAGAACTCAGAAGAGAACTCACTCCTAGAAGTGAACCTCAGGGTTGTTTCTATTCCGTGGTCCAAAATAAATTTATCTTCTAACATTTAAATCCATGAGTCCAAATATTTCAAAGAAAGCGTTAAAATCAGAGAAACATATCAGCTCTAGAAAACAACAGGATATTTTCTATTGTAAATAATACTCTGAGAAATTTTCTCAGCATATACATTTGAGATCTAGTCTTGCCCAAATCCAGCCAGCTTGAACTTCAGAATTTACACAAGCAATAGAAAAGGAAACACTAATTCACATTTTCATATTGAAAGTTATTATGACTGTAAATGAGGCTCCTGAAAATTTGCAAATTCAGTTTTACCACTTTTTAATGTTCATATAAAAGAATTGGCATTCCTATCAAATGTCCCAGGAAATATTGCAAAATTAATTTTTCATTAGTCAAAAGTAAATCCATGTATCTCCCAAAGAGTGCACATTTTACAAGCCTCATTATCCACACTTGACACCAAACAGTCAAAAAGCAAAACCACAGATTAACATTTTTCACAATTTTCAAGTTAAATATACTCTCCCAAACAACTCTGGGAATAAAAGATTTTAAAAAAATGAAATTACAATGTATTTAGAAATTAATGACATAAGCAAATCTTGGGATAACATCCAAGTTTGTCTGAAAAGCATGTGAATATATAATTCATCTCAAGAAATGTAAAATAGAACAAATAAAATGTAAAGGAGAAGGGCATTTCTATCTATACAAGCAGAAAGTATTGTTCTTTTAAAGCAATGTCTTGACCCTCCAACTTCAGGTCCTGGCCCCATGAAGTCCCTGCCACTGAGTCTGGTTGAGTCTCTCCCTCTTGGGGGAATGTTGTTGTTGTTTTTAGTTTTGACGCAGGGAGCCCATGAACAACAGAACCAAACAGTGCCTGATCACACACCTTCCACTATGTCACCCCATCTCGTTGAGGGCCTTCCCCTTTTTTGCTGCCCCTCTATTCACCAAACATGTTATCCTTCTCCAGGCACTGGTTGCTTCTGATAACACGGCCAAAGTACAAGAGATCAAGTGTGGCCATTCTTGCTTCTGAGAAGCATTCTGGCTATACTTTTTGCAGGACAGGTATGTTTGTTCTTCTGGCAGTCTATGGTATTTCCAATATTCTTCACCAGCACCACAACTCAAACACCAACTCCTTCTTGGATGAATGGGGAAATTTTAAATTATGTTCTGAGGGAGCCAATATGAGATTGCACATTCGTCACCGAGTTTTACATTCCTATTCTAGTTTCCATCACCTAATTAGAGAAATCTAGCCTTTGTTTAGTTAAACAAGCCATTCTAATCGCTGGAGCCTCAGACGTTCCTGGAGGCAACCACTACCCCACACAGCTGTCCGCTATCGATGTCACACCCGCCAGCCAATTTCGGAGGATTCGCCTCTTCCGGCAAGCAAAAATCCTTTGGACACAAGCCATTTCCAACTTGTTCGTAACAAGCATTCCAGCTTCCAATATGAGTGACCGGCACAACGCTTCAGGGTTTGTTTTTGTTTTTGCGTCTTAAATTGTTTGAAACGTTTAATTTAAAATAGGTAAAAATCAACTCTGGTCTGGAGACACCAAAGAGATTCTCTGGCTTCACAGGGAGACTCCAAAGCTGACAGAACCAGAAACGCCCAGTGGCAGGGCGTTAAAGGAAGCCCAGGCCCCGCCCCCAGTTCTGGCCACGCCTCTTAGGCCCAACCCAATGCGTCCCCTTCTCTAATTAATTTCCATGTCATGGCCCTGCCATGATTTCACCTGCTGAGGCTGACACCTGTAGTGCCTGCCTCTTCCCGCTGCGCACGCGCAGTTTCTTGCAGACCCGGAAGGGCATCGTCGAAGGGCGGGTTGTAGTCGCAATAACTAACTTCCGTTTCCTTGAAGCCTGCGTATCGCTTCCTTCCGTGTGTCGTCCTCCGCATCCGGGCTTCGACGGTTGTGCTGGGTGTTGAATTTTCCCCACGCGCGCGTCTTGCCCGCGTTGAGTAGGCGTTAGCCTTTCCGAGCCCTGGTCGCTCCACTGCTGGCCTGGTATCCGCATCCGTTTTGGTTTAAAACTGCGCCGAGGCCGGTCCCTTCATCGACAGGTAGACGCCGCTTGCGTTGTTCACCTGCTTCAAACCTTGCGTGACCCCCCTCCCCTGACCTGTGTCGTGTGAACGCCCCGCTTGTGAGATGGACACGGCCTTCGTGCTGCCCAGGCCTCGCCCCCGAGAGCAGCTGTTCGCGCAGCTGGTGACAGCTCGTCTTCTCCCCGGCTCTGGGATTCGTAGCCTTCTGATCCTTGAGGCCTTTCTAGACAGGCCCTGCTCCTCCCTCATCCTCGGCGCAGTCATCACCTCGAGGAGACCCGGGAGCCCTAGTTTCCAAAGGACTGAAAAATGCTTCTTTATGTGTATTTTACCCCGGTAATAATAATAGTAATGCAGGTGTTAGTGGGGCAGAATCTGAATTGGCACGCTCTTGGTTTCTTCATCATAACTGTACATAACACCTAGGGGCAAAGTGTAGAGAGAGTAAGTCAAGTTCCCAAAATTTGTATGCCGTTTGATCTCACCAAAGGGAAGTAGTGCTTATAGATGCCTTCCTTTCAACCCTGAGAGCCTAACGATGTATCCTCAGTGCTTGTGAGGAAGTTCCCCAGTGAGAGGGATATGCTTGGCTTGCAGAAGGCACGTGACTCATGCTGGTTTATGAAAAGCTGATCACATTTTATTAAGACAAGAGAACAGTATTCTAAATGGTACCCAAATGCATTTTCAGTGGTTACATGTGAATCCTACACACATATGGGCTAATTAACCATTGAACTGTCCTCTGTGAAGACTGCAGTCTCTAGTTTACAAAATGAGCATAATTGTCACTAATCTGTGATATACAATAGCTGTTTCTTATGGAAGGAGAAGTGGACCATCATCTCCCCTTGATTGTTTCTGTGACCTGTGCAGCCTGGGGTAACCTGATTCTGCTACCATAACGTCTGTTACCATAACGTCCTGGCCTGCTCTTCATGTTTCACGGTCACTGATAGAGCAGTTGTTTGGGTTACTTAATGCCACTCTTAAGAGAAATCCCACAAGTGATGGCTTTAACAAACAGGACTTTAATCTCTTACAGTTGCAGAGGCTAGAAGTCTAAGTTCAAAGTGCCCAGGCTTTAGGGGCTCGGTGAAAACCCCTCAGCCTTGGGTGTCAGCTCTGCCTCTGTGCCCAGCCCATTGGAGCTAGAGGTGTCTCTTCACTTAGGAGCTGCTGGCTGCTGAGGCTAACAAGCCCAAGACTGACAAATAAAATGGCACAGTTCCAATATTACCAAACAAAGAAAGTCACTAGTTCAAGTCAAGGGACAGTCCCAAGAGTGGGAGGAAACATGGCAGGCTGCTAAATGAAGACCTGGCTACACGTGGGGTCCAAGCATGTCAGAAAGCTGGCTAGACCTTTCTCAGCGGTGCTTCTCATATACTGGAAGCAGGCCACATCCCTAAAGCACTACTTAGCTGCTCCAGTAGATTCCACCATGGAGATGATTACCAGTCTCATCATGGGGAATAACTACATCCAGCTCCCAGGCCCAGCTAAGTTGACACACAACCTTAACTACCACAGCAGTCCTTCCAAATAATCATCAGTGGCCCTCTTATCACACCAGCAAATCTGAAGGGTCCCCTGACTGTAGAAATCATAAGTCCAGTTTTGTGTCTGTTCTCAATCAATCTCATGCTTGCAAAGTTACACCATATTGTATCTTAAAATTCAGTATCCTTGTTTTTTAACACATTCCAAACCAAAAACCCAAACCCAAACCCACTGCTGTAGAATTGATTTGAACTCACAGAGACGCTACAGAACACAATGGAACTGCCCTATAGTTTCCAAGACTATAATCTTTACAGAAACAGACTGCCATGTTTCTCCCACAGAGCAGTTGGTAGGTTTGAACTGCTGACCATTTGGTTAGCAGTCAAGTGCTTTAACCACTGCATTACCAGGGCTCCTTTTTTTTCCAGCTTACATGTATATAAATGAACCCCACCTAATGAAGTAGCCCTTTAATCTTACCAATCCCTTCCCCAATACCACATGTTGTTGTTGTTGTTGTTATGTGCTGAGTCAAAGCTGACTCATAGCGACCCCTCCTTGGGTTTCCGAGGCAGTATCACTACGAAAGTAGGATTGCCCAACCTTCCTTCCGAGGAGTGGCTGGTGGGTTTGAACCGCCAGCTGTCTGGTTAGCAGGCAAGTGTCTTAGCCACTGTGCTACCAGAGCTCCCTGATACCACACAGTGACACCTAAAAAGCTTGTGAAAAAAGTGTTATATTCATAGATTTCAAATTCCAAGTTGAAACTCATCAGTATTAAGGGAGCCTTTTCAAGAAACCTCAGATAACAGAAAACATTTTATGAAGTGAAGATAACTGGACCTTTCTATGGGTGTCTTTGGCTCAAATCATACATGAGTATTAGATTAGTTGATTTTAATAATCTGTAGAATTTAGCATGAGGTTGCTTAACCTTCAGAAAAGGATAAAAATGTCTATTCCCCCAAGTATAAATACTCCATTGTATCGTCCATTGTAAAAACTGGCTAGACAATTTACCACATTTGTGGCAATTGTGAAGTTTCTCTCCAGTATGAATTCTTTGTAAGTCTTGAGGTCAGTGCATTGCTTAAAGGCTGTGCCCCATTTAATACAATTATATGGTTTCTCTCTTGTATGACTTCTGTCATGACCACCAAGGTGGGTATCTGAACCAGTTTTACCACACTCATTACATTTAAGTTTCCCTTGAGTGTGAACTCCGTGATGCACCACAGGGTGTGACGTTTGGATAAAAGCCTCAACAAAACATGATCTTTATGTGCTTTCTCTCAGAAATGTATACTCTGATATCTAGTGAAGTGTGAGCCCTGCTTAAAGGCTTTGCCACAAACATTAGTTTTGTATGCTTTCTCTCCACTGTGGCTTTTTTGATACCGAGTGAGGCCTGAACACACGTTAATTGTTTTGTGACATTCGTTACGTTTATGTTTCTCTCCAGTATGGACTCTCTGATGAACTCCAAAGCTTAAACTTTGGATAAATGCACTGCCACACATATTAGGTTTACAATACTTTTTTTCAGTGTGTATTTTCTGATGTCTTGTAAGGTTTGCAAATTGGGTAAAAGCTTTGCCACATTCATTACATTTGTAGGGTTTCTCTCCAGTATGGATTTTCTTATGTTGGGTAAGGTTTGAACGCTCTGTGAAGGCCTTGCCACACTCACTACATTTGAAAGGTTTCTCTCCAGTATGAATTCTCTCATGGCCCCAAAGGTGAGAACGTTTGATAAAAGCTTTACCACATTCAGCACATTTGTAGGGTTTTTCTCCAGTATGAATTCTTTGATGTTCCACAAGACTTGAACTCTGTATAAATGCCTTGTCACATGCATTACATTTGTGTGGTTTCTCTCCAGGATGTACATTCTGATGTCTAGTGAGGTGTGAGCATTGTTTAAAAGCTTTGCCACATTCATTACATTTGTAAGGTTTCTCTCCAGTATGGATTCTCCTGTGTTGAGTAAGGCTTGAACGCTCGGTAAAGGCCTTGCCACACTCGTTACATTTGAAAGGTTTCTCTCCAGTATGAATTCTCTCATGGCCCCAAAGGTGAGAACGTTTGATGAAAGCCTTACCACATGCATTACATTTGAAAGGTTTCTCTCCAGTATGCACTCGCTGATGGCTTGCGAGGTTTGAATTCTGACTACAGACCTTGCCACATATATTACATTTATATGGTTTCTCTCCGGTATGAACTCTCTGATGTCTAGTGAGATTTGAGCACTGGTTAAAGGCTTTGCCACACTCAGTACACTTGTAAGGTCTCTGTCCAGAATGAATTCTCTGATGATTAGTGAGATTTGAGGTTTTGCTGAAAGCTTTCCCACAGTCATTACATTTGTAAGGTTTTTCTCTAAGGTGTGTTCTCTGGTATTGTGTAGGTGACGAAGGATACCTAAAAATGGTCCCATGTTTACTACTAATGATGATTTTGACATTAGGAGTAATTCTTTGAAGTGGTGACACTGAGGAACCACTGTTGACAGATTTCTCAACTTGATTGCATGGATACATTATCTCTTCAGTTTGAAATCTCTGTCCTTCATCCACATGGGACCAAAAGCTTAATCCAATCCTATTTTCCAAACATTTCCTATCCTTGTTTTCCCCATAATCTATGTGATTTTTCAGTTTTATTAACTTCCTTATAAATGGCTTCTCATGTTTGAGATACTGACACAGGTATCTTCTTACAAAAACACTCTGTTTTAGGGGATGGTTATTCCAGAATGTGTCATGCTGTTGGTCTTCTCCACTAGGGAGATTTTGGTTCTGGGTTGTACTCATTCCTTTGTAATTTTTTTCATCACATCCCCAAAGACTTTCAAACTCATGTATATTTTCCCTGGAGTCAAAATCCTCGGTGCCATGGCTTTCATGTCCTTCCAACGTCATGGTTCGGAATAATTCTCCTTTATTAAGGTCTTCTATTGATGATAAATGCTTGGTCACACATACAGCAGAGCTATCTGAAAGATACGAAGAACCATAGGCTCCTGTTAACTAGTGGTGGAAGATGAATAATTTATATCAAAATATGTGATATTACACCAAAAGTCGTATTTATAATGAATGATGTTATAAATCATCTCTACTATAGGCTTCAGATAATTAGGAACACAACGGGGATAGGAATCTTCAAAAAGAAAGGGTGATAACATGTAATTCAAATTATTTTCAGGGAAGCCGGGTTTCAAACATGCTATGAACAACCCTCTCACATTATATAAACTCACAGGAGCCCTGAAGCAGTATTTTTTTTTCCACTGCCACCAAAAAGTACAAAATAGATATGCAGCCATCTCATCTTTGGAATCAAACAAATATTCTACTAATGCATGTTGATGCATAATTACTGTACACAAATACTATAATGGTAGATAATCCTCAATACATTAGCCTAAAGAATGTTGTTGTTGTTGTTGTTGACATGTGCCGTCTAGTCAGCCCTGACTCATAGCGACCCCTCCCTGGGTTTCCGAGGAGGTATCACTATGAAAGTAGATAAATGAATGATAATAAGCAATTCAAAAATGTAAAATAAAAATTGCACAGGGAAAGATACGATGAATCTAATAAAACACTAGATTAACAAAATACTATTCTAAATGTTGTTGGTATTAGCTACCATTGAGTTGATTCTGACTCATGGCAACCCTGTGTGTTGCAAAGTAGAACCGCACTACACAGGGTTTTCAAGGCAGTAACCTTTCAGAAGCATATCACCAGGCCTGTCTTCCAAGGTGCCTTTGGTTGTTTGAACCACCAATCTTTCAACCAGTAGTCAGGCACTTAACTGTCTGTACCGCTCATCAACTCCTTCTAAATACTTGTTACAAAACCATTATACCCCATAGGGTTTCCAAAGCTGTGAACTTAATGGAAGCAGATCACCACATCTTTGTCTCACTGAGCAGCTGATGGGTTCGAGGCACCAACCTTTCAGTTCTTTTAGCGGAGGGCTGTGGAGTGCCTTTTAATTCTCCAGTTCTTTGGCCACAAAATGTATGTAATACAAACTGTGTTTTGAAAATGTATAATCTGAGAGACACATTGGTATGAAAGAAACTACAAAACAAAACATTCCAGATATATTGAAGGCAAAGACCAATCTACTAATAAGTATGACGGGAGGTTGACGTATCTTATTAAGGAAAGGTAATGACTGTTACCAGGCCTTGACTGTAGGTGTTGAGAGTGGTCTCTCACTAAAGAGTTAATCTGGAACCAGAGACAGCAAATGAGGACAACTACAAACCAAAAAGAGGGAAAAAAAAACTGTCGTAACAGAACTTCTAGATGGCAGGGAAGTCAAGACAACTACAAGATAGAACGGACTGTTCTAAACTTGGGAAGAAAACTATAAATCACAGGGTAACCTCAAAGAAAAATGATAAACTTTCACATCAAAATAAAAAAGAGAACCAGCACAAATATTTAGTAAATACTACAACAGCAGCAATGAAGGAAGTGATAACACGATTCATAAACAAAACAAGTTCAGCATAGAAAATTATATGGAACAAAGAAATCGACACCACCAAAAAGCACATAAGAAAAATGACAGCAACAAATTCATATTTGCCGATAATTACATATCTGGCAAGTGACTTTTATCTCTTAAGATTTATAGAAACTATAATGCCTCCACACCAAAGGAATTAACAATCCAATTGAAAAATGGGCAGAAGACAGGAATAGACACTTCACCAAGGAGGAAATTCAGGTGGCCAGCTAATACATGAAGAGATGCTCACAATCAGTGGACATCAGAGAGATGCAAATCAAAACAGCAGTGAGATACTGTATCACCCCAGCACTGATGGCAAGGTTCAATGAAACAGAAAATAACAAATGCTGGTGGGGATGTGGAGAGATTGGGACTGTCATACACTGCTGGTGGGACTGTGAAGTGATACAACCACTGTGGAAAGCAATATGGTGATTCCTTAGAAAGCTGGAATTGGAGATACCATTTGACCCAGTGCAGTGTAGTAAATTACTTAGTATGGCTTTTCTATCCATAAGTCACTGTAAACTCAGTGGTGGAATGAGCAATTGAGGAGCTCCTGATTGTAAATGTTGTCCACCTGGGTTATTTCTGTTGGGCGTGGCACAATGCAATGTTACGGGAGGCTCACTCTTCAGGTGCTTAGAATTCTGTTGTCATGATTGGTTGGTTTGGCCACTCTGCCAAGCTCAAAAGGAGGCCTCCTAGAGGCAGAACTCTCTCTCTGACTGCTGATTGAGGAAGACGTGCTGCTGAAAGAGACACACACTGCTGGGAAAGAGACGTAAGAGACACGCATTGGTGAGTGAGACACCGAGGAACACGCACTGCTGGGAGAGAGATTGAGAGAGACTGTTGGCTGAGGGACGGTGGGCTGGAAGAGAGACTGAGTGTTTTTCCTGAACTTGAATTGTAGCCTGGTGCTTCCCTAGTAAATCCCGTAATCTGTGAGTTCTGTGTGGCCACTGCAGCAAATTATCGAACCCAGGAGAGAGGTGGTGGGTGCTTTGGGAGGAACAGTTGGAGAAAAGGCTGGAGGGAGGCAGCATGTCTGGCCTCACAGGAATAGGCCTTGGGCTATTGATGGTGATTCTGTCTTCCTCTTGTGGGGTTCTAGGAGGTCAGAATATGTGGCCTTCCTGCCTTTTTTGCACCCAGCAATCCCATTACTAAGTATATATCCTAGAGAGGTGAGAACCAGGACAGGAACAGATATATGCACACTCATGTTCATCACAGCACTGTCTACAATAGCAGAAAGATGGAAACAACCTACGTGCCCATCAGTGGGAGAGTGAATGACCAAACTATGGACATACACATAATGGAATGCTGTGCAGCACTAAGGAATAATGTAGAGTCTGCAAAACACCACATAATATGGATGAACTTGGAAGACATTATGCTGAGTGACATAAGTCAATCACAGAAGGACAAATACAGTATTAGTTGTTGTGGAGAGTCAAGGAAAGGTTTCCATATGGAGGGAAACTTTCTTTGTTGGTTGCCAGGAGTGGAAGAAGAGGGGAGGGAACACTGCAAAAAAAAAAAAAAAAAATGCATTGACCCATGTCACTTTACTTTTGTGTATTTCACTGTACATAAATTATATTTCAAAAAAATGCATTTTTTAAAAAAGGACAAAGTAAAGTGAAAAGAAAAGAAAAATCTGAGCTGCTCATAGGAAACCAAGGAGAGGGAGAAGCTGTTCTCAGCTGACACATGGTAAAGCTCACAGTCTCAATGTTGCAGGAAGCTTATGACAAGAACACTTTTTGTTTAACAAGTTCTCAGAAAATGCTTACAAAACTGCATGGCTTATACACAGGCTGACTCCAAAGTAGCTAACGATTAACTGAGGGTACAGAAAACAAGTTACTTCAATTAGTTCATGGTTTTTCTACTGAAACTTCTGGGGTTTTATGATAGTCTTAGGACCAATTACACAAAGGCTTCCCAATGTCAGTCAACCACACAAAATTGCCCATTAGTACCTGGTATTTCTCTATTTAAACTGCTCCCTAACTCAGCAGAGCACTTTGTACTTTCACTGTGCTGCCAGTTCAATCTGTCTGCTCCTCAATAAAATGCTCTCTTTACTTCTGATAAAGTATTGGATTTTCTGCTAAGACACTAAATCGTAACTAGATGTGCGACGCCCTCAAACAGCATTCACTTAAGTATCCCTGAGGTGTAAACTGTTAAGAGTTTTTCAGATTCAAACAGTGGGCCCACAGGGTTATATTATTGTTGTTGTTGTTGCTGTGTGCCATCGAGTCAGACCCAACTCACAAACCCCTCCCCTTGGGTTTCTGAGGTGGTATCACTACAGAAGTAGATTGCCCAATTATAGTCATCCTTAATTCACACAGAAAGGAGCCCTCCTGGCACAGACATAAGTGCTGTGGTGAAATGAGTTATATAATGTGGCTTTTTGCCTTGTGCTTGAACAATTTCTCTTAGAAAGATCAGCACGAGGCCGGTCCCCATGAGGCAGAGGTCAAAGATGTCCCAAATGTCCAAACTACCATGCCACTCCATCATTTCAGACATTAACTCCTCCACCTCCTCCCAGTAATTTCCCCAGTCTTAGGGTTCTGTATTTAGCTGTAATGCCTCACAGAACTCACAGACACCCAAGGGATCGTCTCACGTAGTAGTGGTGGAGGCTGGCAGGCTGGCGAGTCCCGGGTCCGTGAGTAGGTCTGGCGGATCCTCCCAACTCTCGGGGTTTGATGAACCTCGATCAGTAGATCAGATCACGGCTGCTGTCCCAAATCCAGGGGTGAGATGAGGATGATCCAAGACACAAAGCCGGAGCAAGAGGAGGGCGAATCTTCCCAGGAGATTCATAGGTAAACCCTCAGGGAAGCTAAGGGTAATGATTTGAATTACACCCTCCAGCAAGGCAGGACTCAAGATACATTCCACCTGTGTTGCCCCAACAGCATTAACCTAAATCCCATCACAGAGTCAAACTGCCAGTCACTATAGGGAATGACTACTACCAGCTACCCAGCCAAGTTGATACCTGACCTTAACTACCACACCACCCCAAATAGGCATGGATAAATGAGATTTACAGAACATCACAGAATGGAGGACAATGGCTAGAAGGGCCACATCAAGCAATTCACTGCACCTTGGTTCTTTGGGAAAAACGGCTTAAGAGATTTTCTCCCTAAACCCTAAGGAGTTACCTTTGCCCTAGTTTTCTGCCCCAGAGGGTTTGTTACTTTTGCCCAGTTTGGCTGACATTTCCTGAGTAAGGTGTAAACAGTCTGTGATTTGATACTTTTTGTCTGGTCCTGGAGTACAGCCTGGCCTGTGATTGGTGTGCACCTTGCAGGGATTGGTCAGTAGACTCTGCAAATGAAGTATTTGTGGCCTACCAAGAGGGGATTGGTCAGTTCGTAGCCCTGGAGGGAGGGCCATGCTTTGAAACTGATGCAGTTTGTGTACATATGCAGCCAGCCCCACAGAGGTTTTCAGATAGCAAGGAGGAAGAAAAGCAGCAGAGAGAGGCGGAAGGCAAAGAGCCTCCTAAAAGCTCTAACATGGGTCAAGGGTTAAACACGGAAGGCGGTGGCGCCTGGAAGGGGCCTGGTGGCAGAGTCCAGAGAGAGAAAAACTTCCCCTAGAGCTGGCACTGATTCTAGCCTTCTAAACTGTGAGAAAATCCATTTCTGTTTGTAAAAGCCACTCCCTTGTGATATTTCTGTGGTAGCCGCACTAGAGAACCCAAGCAAGGGTAGGGATACTATGTGTGTTAGTGGATGTGTACTTGTCATTATGAACCAAGGTAGATTAACATGTATTTATCCAAAAGTCAGGCATTTGACTTCACAAAGATCATCAGGCTATAAGGAACCTTTAGGGACACATTACTACATGACCAAGAACTCAGCATGGCTTGTACAGAGGGTGGCGCTGGGAGCAGCAGTGAAGTGGGGAAGCATTTCTCACAGGTCCCCAGAGACCCGTGGAGGAGGTCACTGTACAGAGAAGTGGGCAGCAACAGCAGCCGTGAGTAAGGACAGCACTGGGATCTGGAGCAACAAGGGCCAGGTGAACGTGACACAAAATTCAACTGAAAAGGAAGATGGGGAACATGCTCATTAAAAAATGTCATTTCCAGAATTTTAGAAAGTTTGTGGAAATTACAGATCTTACAAGCAATTTGGTGAAGAGGTACATGAAGAGCAAAAAACTGGCTAAGTTCCATATGAAACACAATGAAAAACTAAAATGTTAACTTAGTATGTGTTACAGATTGCATAGCAATCCCCAAGAAATAAGTAAGTGGTAAGTCAATAGAATAGTAGTTCTCTAATTAGGACAGTACCTCAATGTATGATTGCAGGATAACAAAAACTCGCAATTTAAAAAAAATACAGAACATTTAACTGAGAAAAATGTGTTTTGATAACAGGTACCAAATCAACTCAGAGGGGGATCTATGTAGGAGATCCTGAATAGAATGGGGAACAGTGTGGAACAAAACTCAATCATTTTTTGGGGAAAAAAAGGGACCAGGTTTGCTGGTCTGATAGAGCCTGATGGAGCCACTGAGACTATGGCCCCTAGCTGCCCTTCAGGTCTGGAATTGAACCCACAACTGCATCTTCCAGCCAAACAAAAGACAGGCATATGAGCTGAACATTTCCATCAGGTAGATACACTCCTTGGAGAGAACAATCATGGGAGAAAGAAGGGCTGCGTATGCACAGGGAGACAGCTCAGGGGGCAGGAGTGCATGGAGGGATGGACACAGGGAAGAGGTTAACTATGGGAAGGAAGTGGGAGGGGAGCTGTTGCATTGTGGGAAATTATAGTCAATGTCATGAGACAAAATGTATGTGAACTGCTGTATGGAAAGTGCATTTGCTCTGTAAACTTTCACCCAAATCACAATAAAGAATAATAATAGGTACTAAATCACATGAAACAGAAGTAGAAAGAATAATTAAGACCTCCTTTTCACAAACTTCTGGAGGTTGTATAGGTGGTGTTAGGAAAACTGCTATGGAGCCATAACCCTCACCTCTTAAGAAAAGACTCTTTCTGTAAAATACATAAAGCTGAAAAACCAAACCCACTGCCACCAAGTCAGTTCTGACTCATAGAAACCCCCACTGGGTTTCCAAGGCTGTAAATCTTTATGGAAGTAGATTGCCTCATCTTCCTCCCATGGAGCAGCTGGTGGGTTTGAACCGCCAACCTTCTGGTTAGCAGCCAAATGCCTTAACCACTGTGCCACCAGCGCGCCTTAAAATATATAAAGCAGTATTAATTTGATCCTACAGCCCCAGTTGCAGATTCAAAGCACAGACCATGATGAGTGTCATGAAGAATACATAGCTAGTCACAATAAATGGATCTTGATAGAAGAGAAAAAGGCAGAACAGAACTCAAATTCTTAAAACGTCCGGACTTCCTGGACCGGTTGAGACTAGAGGACTCCCCAAGACCATCACCCTGAGATACTCTTTGTACCTAGAACCGAAACTAGCCCTTGAGGTCACCTCTTAGCTAAATAGCAGATCAACTCAGAAAATAAGAATATTACTTATGAGTACTGTGCACCTTTGAAAAAATTCACCTATGTGAGACCAAACGGTCAACAGTTTCTCTAAAGCAAAGCTGAAGGGGTAAGAGGACAGGGAAACCAGATTACTGAAGCGAAACAAACATCCAGGAGGGATTCTGTGAGGATGCTAAAACAGCATGAAAATGGACCGATGTCTTGAACAATCTGTGTAGTAATTGTTAAATGGGAGCCTAACTTGCCATGTAAACTTTCACCAAAAACACAATAAAATGTTATCTAAAACAAATACATGATCATGAATATACGTGTATGTGTGTGTAACTACTGATTAAGAAAGAAACAATTTCTAATATCTGGAGGCGTGAGAGATGAACGTGACAGTGGACTAAACAAAAGAGAGTTGAGTTAAAACACGGGCATCGTGCCACATCGAGACTCTCACTGTGAGGCAATAAAGTTGCATCTGCCAGAGAGAATGAGCAGTGACACACACATGGGTTGAACAGTGTGGCAGGAACAGTCATTTGGTCAGAAGCCTTAGACATGTGGCTGCGAACCTGGACAACATTCTCCCTAAGATGAACACCCACACCTGTGATGGCTCTGAAGGGAATGGGCCTTACTCTAGCCAGTGAACACTGCCACACTGCCCTTGAGAAACACTGTGACTCTCAACGAAACCCAGAGACACTGGAACCCCTTCTCCGCCAGGCTGTCCTGATACTTCCTGTGTCAGCCTCTGGGACGTGCTGAGCACTCCTCTCTCCTCCTTGGCTCAAGGGCACTTCTGTGTGCGGCTGTCTGCTCTCCTCAGCGGCTCAGGAACAGTGTGACTGTCGTTGCTGGCTGCCGTCAAGTCAGCCCCCAGCTCCTGCGACCCGTGTGTTCCACAGCAGAACTGCTGATAGGGTGTTCTTGGCTGTAATCTTAACAGAAGCAGTTCAGGCCTTTTCTTCCATGAGGCTGCTGGGTGAGTTCGAAGCACCAACCTTTGGTTAGCAGCCAGTCACAAACAGCAGGAGAGTATCGTAACATAAATCAGAGTGCTGGCCTTCAAGAATTTTATCTTGCCCAGTGAATCTTACACATAGAAGGACCCATCATAAGCATAAGTTGTCCACCACTTACGGAGTGAGTCACAGCAGAAAAAAGAGACGAAACTGCAAACTCCAGGAATGTAAACTTCAGAAGCAAGTTTCTAAATCAAACTCTCACACACGGGAGAATACGAATCAGAGAAACCAAAGTTTTTCTGTGTCTCAGACTAGACAGAGGTCTGGAAGACAGAGAAAAACAAAAAATACTAGTAAAGTAAACCAAGAAGCCAAATGCGTTGCCTTCAAATTGATTCCAGCTCAAGGCAACCCTGTGTGCTTCTGAGTAGAACCACTCCATAGGGTTTTCTTGGCTATAGTCTTAGGAAGGCAGATCACCAGGCCTTTCTTCCATGCTACCATTGGATGAATTCGAACTGCCAACCTTCAGGTAGCGGCCGAGAATATACTGTTTGTGCTACCCAGGAAGTAAAGTAAACAAGAAAAAAAAAAAAAAACTTACTGATCCAACTCACAGCGACCCCTCCTTGGGTTTCCAAGGCAGTATCACTACTGAAGTAGATTGCCCAACCTTCCTTCCGAGGAGTGGCTGGTGGGTTTGAACCACCAGCCTTCTGGTTAGCAGTCAAATGCTTTAGGCACTGTGCCACCAGAGCTCCCACAAAGTAATGTAAGGGGGTCAGATTTTGTGGGAGCTCTGGTGGTATATAGCGAAAGCATCTGGCTGTTCACCAAAACGCTGGTGGTTCAAGCTGCTCCATGAGAGGAATATGTGGCAGTCTACTGGCCTAACGATGACAGCCTTGGCAATCCTATGGAGCAGTTCCGCTCTGTCTCTAGGTCGGAATCGACTTCAGGCAGTGGGTGTGGTTTGGCCTTGGCTTCTGTGAAGACTGACAGCCTTGGAGACCCTGGGGGCAGTTCCACTCTGTCCTCTAGGGGCGCTGTGGGTCGGAATCGACTCCACAGCATTGGGTGTGGTTTGGCCTTTGCTTTTATTTAGACTGACAGCCTTGGAAAGCCTGTGGGGCAGTTCCACTGTCCTCTAGGGGCGCTGTGAGTCGGAATCAAATCAAGGGCAGTGAGTGTGGTCTTGGGCTTTGCTTCCGTAAAGACTGACACCCTTGGAAATCCTTTGGGGCAGTTCCACTCTATCCTCTAGGGGTGCTATGAATCAGGATCAACTCCATGGTGGTGGGTTGGTTGGTTTGTGGTTTTGTGACAAGACCATTTGCTCTGTTCACAGACTCCAAGTTAAATACCTGAAAGACTGTGATATGCTCCCCACAAAGCAAAGGGGACCAAACAGGATTTCTCTGCACTTCCTTCATGGGACTTCTAACTAATCGCCAAAAACTACCTCATACCTCCCTGTGTTGGATTGGGTTCTCTAGAGAAACACAAAAACCAGCAAAGTGTGTGTATATTTATGTATTTATTTATGTATTTATGTATTTATTTATGTATTTATGTATTTAT
>NW_006922276.1:1029944-1031878 GCF_000298275.1 Orycteropus afer afer | reverse complement strand
GTTCTTCCAGCTTGTCCCTGGGATAGCATTGCAGGTAGGCCACACCCCTGGGGAAACTCCCCTTAGGCAGACCGGCCGCTTAGAACTCAGTCATGTGATCTATCATGGGAACCACCATTCACAACTGGAGTCCAGCCAAGTTGACACATCTTCAACTATCACACTCCCTTTACAAACATGATAGAATTTGACAACAAGCACTTTTTCATTTCATTACAGAAAAATTCCTTCAAGAGCTCCCAAGTCATCTTGCTTCCCACAGGCTTTCCCAGCTGAGAGTTTCCCAGACAATAATGACATGGTTCCTTCCTGCCCACCTGGGCTCTTCCTTGCTGTCACATTGTGCTACAATCCCACCTGCCTGGGCTTTTTGCTATTTTGACCTTGTGCTCTCCACAGGGCAGGAATTGTTTCTTTGTTCCAAATGGTGATAATACTCATTTCAGAGATTCCAACTCTTAAGAAAAAAAGGACTACGATATGCTGTCCCTTTTCCAGAATGTAACTCCAGCCTCTTATTCAACTAAGAAGGAGCCTCGGTCACCAGGTGGGTACGTGCTTGGCTGCTACCTGAAAAGGGGAGTGCTTTGAACCCGCCAGCTGCTACACAGGAGAAAGAGGAGGCAGTATGCTTCCGTAGAGATGCACAGCCTCGAAGACCCGACGGCAGTTCTGCTCTGTCCTATTGAGTTGCTAGGAGTTGGACTCAACTCAACAGCAACAGACTTAGTTCTTTATTCAGCTAACAAGAGAGAAAATTATAGATGAGTCTAGAAAAAGGTTTCCAAGATCCATCCACTGACGGTCTCCTTTGGAATGCTTAAGCAATTTTACATGCACAAATACCTACTCCTATTCTGAGACAAAGTGAATCAAAAGCATGGGGTGAGCACCAGGCTATCAGATACTTAGAAGTTTCCCATGAATTTTTGTGCCACCTCATGTCCCAGAGTCACCACTTATCTAGCGTGAACTGTGCAGGACTGAAGAGATGTGAAGGTCCAAGTCTGCATGCCACATCGTGGAACTCTGTCTCTCTGCATCAGCATGCTCCCATTATTGTCTTAAAAACAGGATTATTAAGGTTATTGCCTTAAGAACAAGAGTGAAGAAAATACACAAGGAAACAATCATCCAAAGGACTGATGGAACACATGAACCACAGCCTCCAGAACTCTGAGACCAGAAGAACTAGGTGATGCCCAGCTCTGAGACCAGAAGAACTAGATGATGCCCAACTCTGAGACCAGAAGAACTAGATGATGCCCAGCTCCCACCAATGACTGCTCTGAGAGGGACCACAATAGGATGTCCTGGATAGAATGGGAGAAAATGTGGACCAGAACTCAAAATCATAAAAAGCCCATGCTTACTGGTCTGATGAAGACTGGTGGAACCACAAAGACTGTAGCCCTTCAATCCTGGAACTGAACTTACCCCCCCTCCGTGGCTCAAATTTCAACCCAACAGACAGGCCTGAAAGTAACACCAGGGAGGTACACACTCCTTAGAACAATCAACCTAATGAAATCCACAGGACAGCATTTGCACAGGGATAAAGCTCAGAGGGAAGGAAGGGACGGGAGAGGAGAAGGAATGGAAGCGGAAAACACAGGGAGAAAGTGGGAAGAGTGCCGTTACATTGTGGGGATTGCAGTGAATGTCACAAAACAAAATGTGTATGAATTGTTGGATGGAAAACCAATGTGCTCTGTAAACTTTCACCAATGTGCTCTGTAAACTTTCACTGAAGTCACAATAAAAAGAAGGAACAGGGATTTGAAACTCAGTTAAGTGTAACAGTGTGGAGAGCCGCACCACGGCATTCTATTCATCTTAACGAGATCACAATACTTCCCTTCTTTGTTTTGGGCCTGTTGGACGTCTTCAGACCTAAGTTTGAGTTTCGAGACCTGTCTTGAGCCTTCACTTCT
>NW_006922276.1:1023876-1029564 GCF_000298275.1 Orycteropus afer afer | reverse complement strand
AGACCAGGTTCCTGTAGTTCTCCAACATCACGTCCCTGTACAGAGCTCTCTGAGCAGGGTCCAGGCATGACCACTCCTCCTGAGAGAACTCTACGGCCACATCCCTAAATGTCAAAAGTCCCTGCAATAGAGAAAACATGTCACCGAGGGGTCATGGGGGAGGGTTCTTATTTTCACAGAAAGTGAGAGGGGCAGCCATCCTTCTGAGAAGGAACCCATAGATTCCTTCAGAGAAGTCAGTGAGCTCACAGGCAGCCACTGTGACGTCCCTTATCACAGGGAAGAACCATAAAGGCCCACATCCCTCCATGATGAGAATGCACTCATGGGGACCAAAGGAGCAAGGTAGCGCTAAGTGTTGTATTTTACCATCACGCTGAGTTGATGCCGTCTCACACTGACCCCATGTGACAGAGGAGACCTGCACCACACACGTTGTCTAGGCTGTAATCATGGAAAAAGGAACCCTGGTGATGGAGTGCTAAAGGGGCATGGAGGCAGCATCTGACCTCCTCTAACTTCACAAAAGGAAAACAGAATCACCATCACGATGCAGCCCAAGGCCTGCTCCTATGAGGCCAAACATGCCACTACCCTCCAGCCCTCTTACCAGTCTTGACACCAACTGTTCTCACGGCACCCATCACCTCTCTGCTGCGTTCAGCAATTTGCTGCAGTGGGCCACGCAGAACTCACCGATTACTGGTTTACTAGGGAATCAACAGGTTACAATTCCAGCTCAGGAATATGCTCTGTGTCTCTCAGCCAGAAGTCTCCCTCTAAGCAGTGCGTCTCTCTCCAAGCAGTTTGTCTCTCTCAGCAGCACGTCTCTCTCAGCCAACAGTCAGAGATTGGGTCATTTTGAGCCTGGCAGAGTGGCAAAACCAACCAATCCTGCATCACAGTTCTACATACCTGAGAGCGAACGAGCATGGTCCCACCCAGTAATCCACTGGGAGTTACAAAGCTTATGGCTAGAAAAGCCATACCATACAGTTTACTACACCACGAGTGACTAAAGGGCTCTGCTGTAAATCTGAAAGATTGGTGGTTCCAACCCACCAGCCACTCTGTGGGAGAAAGATATGGTAGTTTGCGTCTAAAAGATTACAGCCTTGAAGACCCTAAGGGGCAGTTCAGTTCTGTCTCACAGGGTTGCCGTGAGTCAGAATTCGGTTTGGTTGGTTTCACTGTTAGACAATTAGGGGGTTTTGTGGTGCAGAAGGGAGCTCCGGTGGTGTAGCGCCTAAGGCATTTGACTGCTTACCAGAAGGCTGGCAGTTTAAACCCTACTCCTCGGAAGGAAGATTGGGCAATCTACTTCTGTAGAGATAGCACCTCAGAAACCCAAGGAGGGAGTCTCCGAGTCGAAATCGACTCAACAGCGGTGAGTGGGTGTGAGTGAGATGGTGCAGAAGGGACCATTCTCTGGAGAAGGATATGCTTGGTAAAGAGGAGTGACAACAAAAAAAGGGGAAGCCCCTCAACAAGATGGATTGACACAGTGACTACAACGAAGGGCTCGGGTATAGTAGGGATTGTGAGGCTGGCGCAGGACTGGGCAGTGTTGTGTTCTTGTACACAAGGTCACTATGAGTCAGAGACTTGAGGGCACCTAACAACAACAACATGGTGCAGTGAACTGCTTAATATGGCCCTTCTAGCCGTGGTCTTTGAGACTCCCACCAGATGACTGGGTGGGACAAGGCAAGTGGGAGGTGTTTGTGACCCAGCAAGGGATTACATAGCTTGCTAATAAATAAGGTATATGGACCCCTAATGTGGGGATTGGTCAGTTTTGCCATCCTGCTTAAAATGAGCCATGCCAGAGGTGGAAAAGTAGGACTCACTACCATCAAGAAAGAAGAGCCAGGAGCGGAGCATGTCCTTGGACCCGAGATCCCTGCACTGAGATGGCAGAGAGACAGGCAGCAGAACCAAGAGGCTGGTAGGAGAGCAGTGGGTTTCCCTCCCGTGGAGTGAGGAGCTGAGTGCCTTCTGACGGGAGGCTTGCTGGTGGAGTGGGGAGCCTCTTTGGGCACCAGTCAGCAGAGGTAAAAGAGTTTTGTAACACTGGTGTGAGCAGGATGCAAACCAAGAGAGACTCCAGGGCCAAGAGGTGATGTCCAGGGAGAGGTGTGCCTGTGGCACTGCTGAGAAAAAGCTGTCCCGATTGAAGAACTGTATCCTGAGTCATTTCTGATCTTGAATTGTAATCTGTCACTTCCCTAATAAACCCCTAACCACGAGTATTGTCTGTGAGCTCCGTGTGGCCATTGCAACAAATTATTGAACCCAACAGAGAAGCAGAGTACTGTGGGAGGGACAGTTGGTGTCAGAGTTGGTAAAAAAGGTTGGAGGGTGGCATCACATCTGACCACCACTTCATAGGAATCAGGATTGGGCTGTTCTCGTTCCTCCTTCCCCCTCATGAAATTAGAGGAGGTTGGACAGCACCAAGCTTCATGTTTTAAGATCAATAAATCCTGAATACCTATTTCTAAAAGCTTTCATTCCAAGCCATTAATATTGTGGAGCTAGAAACACAGTGGTCACTTGTTTATTTGGAATGCTTCAGAAACCAACCACTGAGTTCTTCCCCTTATCAGTCTCCGTTTCTAGAATCTCCAGCTCTTCCACATATTAACATATACACATACATGAAAATAGCTTATAAATGCACCCTTGCCTTAACACTTGACAGGGGATGCTCCAGATGTGGCCCCTAAACCCCACCTGCCACCCACGTTCACTGACTGTCCCCATGGGGCCTACTCCCCATCTCCCACCCAGGCCTGGTGTGAACCCTTCTCAGAATGTCCCAAACAGAGCCGCTTCACAGGGCCCATGTCCCTGAGTCACAGGGAGATGGACCCTGTGTGGAGGGGACAGGGGATGAGGGAAGGCCTGGGTGAGTGTGAGCGACCGTGTCAGGCAGGACCTGGCAGAGTCAGAGGAGACGAGCACACTCTCAGGACAGCATTTCAGGGAGGAGGGGACAGAGCCACCGACGGAGAATATGACAGTTACCTGGGACAGAGCCATTCTGGACGCCTCTTTCCTTCCTCCTCCTCCTCCTCCTCCTCCTCCTGGCTTCCTTCTCAGGCAAGACCAGTCTTGAGTTGATCCTGAGTGTGGACAATGTGCTGTTAAATGGTTAGAATCGGTATAGCCCTACTCTGTGCACAGCCACACACACACACAGGGAGGACCTCACCATGGGGAAAGACAGTCCCTACTGCCCCTGCCCCACGAGGGACTCAGGAACAGTAACCTACACGAGACCAACGGGTCAGTGTCCTGCCCTCCCCTCCCAGGGAAGCCCACTCTCAGCTACAGCAGGGGGATCTAGGCTCGTCTGAGCTCCCCTTCGGTCCGGACAAGCCTGACCCCACACCCCATGCAGAGCAGGGCCCCCAGCTCCCCTGCAACAGAGACTGGTCTCACTCAGAAATGGAGGAGCCAGCTCCCTGGTGGTCCGCTCTGGAAGCAAATTAGAATCACCAGAGGTATTTGAACCATTCTGGACGCTGGGACCCACCCTGACGATTTCACAGGCACATTTTGGGAGAGCGAAAAATAACCAAATCCATTGCCATGGAGTCCCTTCCGACTCACGGCGCCCCTAGAGGACAGGGTAGAACAGCCCCACAGAGTTTGCGAGGCTGTCTATTTTTATGGGAGAAGGCGGCCTCACTGGAAGCCAATTGCCTCGTCACTCTCCCTGGAGCGGCTGCTGTTTTCAAAGCACTGACCTTTTGGTTAGCAGGTGACTGCTTCAACCACAACTGCCCAGAAAGAACACTTTCCAGGGGGCATTAGGAACCGCAAACACACGAGGACAAGCGCAGCCCCAGGGAGGCAGTTTGTGCAGAAAAAAACGGAGTGTCTAAGAACACGCGTAGGTCACCGTCCCCAAGAGCGGGGGTGGGGTGGGGTTCAGAAGCTTCCCCAAGGCTGCGAGTGCGAAGGGGAGGGCAGGAGAGAGAGGGAAAGGGACTGGGCGACTCAGGAGGACGTGAGGAAGCGGGTGGGGTCCGCAGATCCCGGGGCCAGGGAGCGGACGCGGGGAGGGGCCGAGGGGCCGAGGCTCGGCGGGGACGCAAAGGGCTAGGACCCCTCTCCCAAGCGGGGACTTTACCCGGCGCGGCCGGGAGGGGATGCGGACATCAGAGAAGGGTTTTAAGCAGGTAAAGGACGTGGCAGGCCGTGTCTACAAGGCCCGAAGTAGGGGGGCGGGGACGGGGCCCTGCACAGGCCTCAACGTTGTTTTAACAGGGATCAGACGGGGACCCGGCAGCGGAGCGACCGGACACCATCTCAGGGCGATCCCGGGACTCACCGCGACATCGGCAGATTTGGGGGCTTTTACGACTGCAGCGGCCATCACATCCCAAGTGTAGAGTGTGCAGGCTGGGGCCAGGAAAAAAACAGTCACCCAACCAGCGCCGCCTTCACGTCGCTCGATTCGCTTCCGGGTGTGCGGGAGACTGCGCGTGCGCGGCGGGCCCAGGCGGCGAGGGGCGGGACCTGGCACCTAGGATCCCGAAGCGCAGGCAGCCTATTGCACACGCAACTGAGTCAAAGTTGGAGCCGGCATGGTGGGATGGTGGTTGTTGTTGTGTGACCTGGAGTCATCGCTGACTCACAGCAACCTTGTGTACAACACAACACTGCCCTACCATGCCAGCTTCACCATCCCAGCTGTACCTCAGCCCACGATTATAGCCACTGTGTCAATCCACCTCGTTGAAAGCCTTCCCCTCTTTTGCCCACCCTCCACCTTCCAAGTATGACATCCTTCTTCAGGGATTGGTCTCTTCTGACAACATGACCAAAGTAGGTGAGACGAAGTCTGGCCATTCTCGCTTCCAAGGAGCATTCCAGCTACACTTCTTCAAGGACAGACTTGTTAGTTCTTTTAGCAGTCCACAGTACTTTCAGCATTCTTCACCAGCACCACAACTCAAAAGCATCAGTTCTTCTTTGGTCTTCCTTATTCAGTGTCCAGCTCTCACATCCATATGAAGCGATTAAAAATACCATGGCTGGTGTCAGGTGCACCTTAGTCCTCAAAGAGAAATCTTTGCTTTTCAGAAAAGCACCTGAAAGAGGTCTTTTTGCAACCAATTTGCCCAGCGCTGTACATCGTCTGATAGCTGCTGCTTCCATGGAACCAAGTAATATGAAGTCTCTGACAATGTCAATCTTCTCTCCATTTATCACGATGTTGCTTATTGGTCCAGTTGTGAGGATTTTTTGTTTTCTTTATATGGAGGTGTAAGCCGTACTACAGAGTGTAGTCTTCAATCTTCCTCAGTAATTGTTTAAAGTCATCCTCACTCTCAGCAAGCAAAGTTGTATTGTCAGTGTGTCACAGTTTGTTAATCATTCTTCCTCTAATCCTGATGCCACGTTCTTCTTCATATAGTCCAGCTTCTCAGATTATCTGCTCAGCATAGAGATTAAATAAGTATGGTAAAAGGATACAACCCTGACGCTCTCCCTTCTTGATTTTAAACCATGCAGTGTCCCCTTGTTCTGTTCAAATGACAGCCTCCTGGTCTATGTACAGGTTCCTCATGAGTACAAGCAAGTGTTTTCGAATTTCCATTCTTCTCAATGTTATCCACAATTTGTTATGATCCACACAATCAAATGCTTTTGCATAGTAAGTAAAACACAAGT
>NW_006922276.1:1012265-1022581 GCF_000298275.1 Orycteropus afer afer | reverse complement strand
GTCTTCAACTTCAAGTTGAACTTGCATATGAGCAGTTGATGGTCTGTTCCACAGTCAGCTCCTGGCCTGGTTTTGGCTGAAGATATTGAGCTTTTCCATTGCTTCTTGCCACAGACGTAGTCAATCTGATTCCTGTGTACTCCATCTGGTGAAGTCCACATGTATAGCTGCCGTTTGTGTTGTTGAAAGAAGGTATTTGCAATGAATACGTCCTTGGTCTTGCAGAATTCTATCATACGATCTCCAGCGTTATTTCTGTCACCAAGGCCAAATTTTCCAACCACTGTTGTTTTCAACTTTTGCATTCCAGTCACCAATGATAATCAGCACATCTTGATTACATGTTCAGTCAATTTCAGACCGCAGAAGTTGGTAAAAATCTTCAGTTTCCTCATCTTTGGCTTTGGTGGTTGGTATGTAAATTTGAATAATCGTAGTATTAACTGGTCTTCCTTGTAGGCATGTGGATATTATTCTATCACTGACAGCATTGCACTTCAGGATAGATCTTGAAACATTCTTTGTAATGATGAATGCCATGCCATTGCTCTTAATTTGTCATTCTCGACATAGGAGATCATATGGTTGTCTGATTCAAAATGTCCAAATCCAGTCCATTTCAGTTCACTAATGCCTCTCCGGTAGCATAGTGCCTAAGGCATTTGACTGCTAACCAGAAAGCTGGTGGTTCAAACCCACCAGCCACTCCTTGGAAGGAAAGTTGGGCAATCTACTTCTGTAGTGATACTGCCTCGGAAACCCAAGGAGGGGTCGCCATGAGTCAGATGCGACTCAACAGCAATTGGTTTTTTTTCAATGCCTACGATACCAATCTTTATGTGTTTCATTTCATTTTTGACAACTTCCAAAATGAAAATGAAATGGTGGGCCAGGGCCGAGGAAAGGCGTGGCCTGTGCAGGGCGAGGCTGGGGCAGTGGACAGGACTGCTCAGGGATCCTGCAGGCTGGGGAGTGAACTTAGGGGAGGGGCCTGGATGGGGCGGAGCCTCTGAGGGGTGGGGCTGGGGGCTGGGCTAGGACTGTGCTGGGAGCTAGGCAGGGAGGGGACCTGGATCAATGTAGAGGGCCCCCAAGAAACACTTTCTGTTCTTTTAATGTGTTAGCCCTCCACTGCTCCAGCCCAGGGCTTTGTCCTACAAAGCACCGGAACTGAGCCCAGGGAGGCTACTGTGCCTTCCGGGTGAATGAGGACTAGAAATAGGATGTTCCGGTGGGGTGAGAACGGAGTTGTACCTTCTGCTTCCGCCCAGTTTGGCATTTCACTTACTCCTCTGGATCCCCTACACAGACAACTCCCGCTCCTGCGTTTCGTTGAAGAAGAGCTTCTAATCGCTCAGGATCCGACTCCTGCCCCACACCTGTCCCTCCACCAAAGTCCCAGCTCCCTGATTCGTCGCAGGCCCTGCATCGCTAGCCCCATGTTTCCACCTGCCCGCATAAAGACCATTGATTTCAACGGTTTCAGTTTAAGAGGAAAACGCCTCAGCTTCCTACAGGAGACCAGTCTAATCTTTAACTTAATTGTTCTTAAACATTAACTCAGAGAGTTGACTGCGGCGCTGCACCGAGCACCACAGAGATGAATATGAATTCAAAAGCGTAGAATCGTGGACTGTCAGGGCTAATCAATCAGGAAACTCCGAGGGGCCTGGTAATGGGAGGGGCGGGCCCCAACCAGGCCCCGCCCCTTTTCAGTAGTGCCCTAACAGGTCCCGCCCCCGCCTTCTCAAATTCATTGACCACGCCCCTAACGTTTGCCCCCGCCCATTTCCCCCCCCCAAACAAACGCTGCTGCGTCTTTCTCCGCCGCGCGCCTGCGCAGTTCCCTGCACCCGCGGAAGCAGATCACCTAGAGCGAAGGTCAAACTGAGGTAAATTTCCGTTTTTCTGATTTAAAACTTTCGCTTGGTCGTCCGTGTTTAAGACAGCGGGTAGCCCCAGATGTAGCAGTCCCCGCACCTGACAAATCCCGGCCCTGAGACGTTCCGAGCGCTGGTCGCTCCGCCGCCGGCGGGGCAACCGCATCCGTTTGGACGTGAAATAGCGCCGAGGCGGGTCCCCCGGGGCTTTTCTGCGCTCTGGCCGCGCGGACGCCGCCTACTGACTTGTTTTCCTGCCTGTAACTGTCCCCTGACCCCGGCCGCCCTGCGCCGCGTCAGGTCCGCGCTGGAGGGTGGACTCGCGGCGTCCCGCCCCTGCAGTCCCAGCCTTCCCCCGGGTCCCGGAGACCCCCCCTTCTCTCCCGAAACCCCGTCCTCGCGTCGTCCTCAGCCCGGGGCCTGCCGTTCCCCGGCCACCCATTCGCAGGGAGCAGGGACCCGGGTCCGCCCGGTGACGGCCCGCGTCCTTCCGTCCCCGGTCCCACCCCGCGGCCCAGCCCATCCCTGCGGACGAGGGGGTCCGGAGACCGAGCAGCTGCGGGGAAACTAGAAACACGAGCGGAGCAAAGATGGCGGAGGGAGCGCGGGCCCCACGCCGACTGGAGGCCGGGGAGGGGCCTGCGGAAAGGTGGCGCGGGAACGAAGCCAGAGCAGCCGGGAGGAGAGAGCGGGGAGATGTGCCGAGAAGGGGCGTCTGCGGAGAGAGAAGGGGAGCCCTTAACCCACAGGAGTGGGATACGGGGCCCCCTTCAGACAGTGAGGGGAGAGGCTGGAAGAGTTAAGAGTCACGGGAGACAGGGCCACTTGGTGCAGGGACAGAAAGGGGTGACACAGACATCAGAGTGAAGGAATCAAGGAGCTGACTGCCCAGGGGAGAGAGGGCAGAGGGGCGTCAGAGATAGAGATGGGGGACACGCAGAGATTAGGGGAAAGAGCAAGAAGTGAAAGACGTAGGTGGACCGAACAGGTGGAGAAGGAGAACTGGAGAGAAGGGGAGACACCGCAGGACAGAAACAGGGAAGCAGTTGAGGAGCAGAAACTGAGTAGGGAACCAAAAACCAAAACCAAACACACTGCCATCAAATTGACCCTCATTGGGTTCCTGAAGCAGTAAATCTTCACAGAAGCAGATTGCCTCATTTTTCTCCCACAGAGTGGCTGATGGGTTTGAACTTCCAACCCTCTGGTTAGCAGTCAAATGCCTTAAGTGCTGCACCACCAGAGCTGGGGGCCCTGCTCTGCATGGGGTATGGTGTCCGGGCCCTGAAGGGGAGCTCAGGTCAGCCCAGATCCCCCTCCTGCAGCCGAGTATGGGCTTCCCCAGGAGGGAAGGGCAGTACACTCACTTGTTGCTCTCCATGTAGGAGGTCACTGTCCTTGAGTCTCTCCTGGGGCAGTAGACAGCAGGAACCATCTTCACCCATGGAAAGGTCTTCCTTGTGTGTGTGGCTGTGGCATGGACATGGATGTGTTGATTGTAACCATTTAACAGCTCATTGTCTTCACTCAGGATTGACTTCTTAACTAGTCTTGCCTGAGAAAGAAGCTAGGAGGAGGAGGAAGGAAAGAGGCGTCCGAAATGGCTCTGTCTCAGGTAACTGTCATGTTCTTGGTTGGTGGCTTTGTTCTCTCCTCCCTGAAATGCTGTCCTGACAATGTGCTGTCTCCTCTGACTCTGCCAGGTCCTGCCTGACACAGTAACTCGCACTTCCCTAGGCCTTCCCTCATCCCCTGTCCCCTCCACACAGAGTCTACCTCCCCGTGACCCAGGGACGTGGGACTTGTGAAGAGGCTCCATTTGGGGTATCATAGGGCTGGGTGGGAGACAGGTGTGGGCCTCATGGGGGCAGTGAGGATGGACGGCAGGGACAGTTTCAGGACCACATCTACATGTCCTGTCAGCTCTCTGTAGACCAGCTTGAAATAAACTGCACATGGAAAAACCAAAACAATACCAACCCCACTGCCATCAAGTTGATTCTGACTCAGTGATCTTGTGAGACAGAGTCAGAGGGTTTCCAAGGCTGTCATCTTTATGGAAGTAAACCACGTCTTTCATCCACGGAGTGGCTGGTGGGGTTGACCCACTGACCTTCTGGTTCTCAGCCGAGTGCTTTAACCACTGCACAACCAGGACTCCTTAATTACTGTTACTAATGATACAAAAGTGTTTTCAGCATATTAGTTCTTATGAGTTCAGGTCAGTTCTTTTTCTAGGATGTAGGCACATCATCTGTGACTTACCCTAGGTCCACATCCTTTTCCCTCGTCCCTTCTCCTGGCTCCAGGGTCCCTTGTGGTAAATGGTGGGAGCCCTGGCTAGGCCCCTGGCCCCATTGGTGGAAATGCCTCCAGTGCTTTTTGCTGATCTTCATCTTTGTCAGCCTTCTTGCTGAACAGCAGTTTGGTTTATCACATTTCCTACCCTGAATGATTTTTATCAGTCAATAATTTCTTCAAGGAGCTCCTTCTTACCAAATCTCTTATTGTGCTTTATTAAATTAATGTGTACAATTAATAACTTTTCTAGTCTTGAATCATTGTTTTTTTAGTGAAGTAAATTTGTTTTTTTGTGAATGGCTAGATACTTAAATGAGTACAATTATATTTTTCCGCATATGTGTTTAACAGAGATCAGAGTTAAAGTTTTTAATATATTTTTTGTTTTTCTATAGTATTTATTATAAATAACCTAATATGTAGTAATGATAAAGTAATTAAAATAGTATAATTTATACAGTTTCATTACACCAAAAATGCTCACATACAATGAGCAAAAATAAAAGGTAATGAAAACTTGTCCAAAACATACATCATTCAGTGACAACTACTCGTTTCACTTAAATATGTTGTATATAGGTGTGTGTGTGTACACATTGCTAATATTTACAAACCCAAAGTTTTTCTAAAATACACACAAGCATTTCATAAATCAGTTTTATATTTTCTTAATGGTTGAATATTTCCCATGGCTTTAATTTTTGCCTACACCATAAGGTTAACAAGGTTAACAAAGGTAGTAAAAGTAATGGTACTAATACAATCCCGTAGTAGAAAGAATAGTAACAAACAGCCATCTAGATGTAGCAATGGGTCTCTCCTCATCCAGAGCAGAGAAGAATGAAGAAAACCAAAGACGCATGGAAACACTTGGTCCAAGAGGCTCATAAACCATACAATTCTCAGCTCATAATGACCATGAGATCAGAAGAATTAGATGGTGCCGGGCTACCACTGTCAGTCACTCGGAAAGGGGTCAGTGCAGGAGATTGTGGATAGAGTGGGAGAACAGTGTGGAACAAAACTCAAAATCATAAAAAAGACCAGGTTTACTGGTGTGATTGAGCCTGGTGAGACCCCTGAGACTATGCCCTGTAGTTACCTTTCAGGTCTGGAATTGAACTCACTCCCATGGCTTGCATATAGGGTGAACATTTATATCAGGTAAATATACTCCTTAGGGTGATCAGTTGTGAGAGAACAGAAGGGCAGTGTTTGCTCAGGGAGAAAGCTTGGGGTAGGAATGCATAGGAAAGAAGGACACGGGGAAGAGGTCAGTACAGGGAGAAAACAGGAAGAGAGCTGTTATGTTGTGGGGAATCACAGTCAATGTCAGGAAACAGAATGTGTACAGACTGCTGTATGGAAGATGGATTTGCTCTGTAAACTTTCACCCAAATCCCAATAAAAATTTAAAAATAAGTAAGTAAATTCTGTGTATTTGTGTGTGTGTACATATATCCACACACAAAAAAACAAAAACAAAAACACCACCAAACCCACTGCCATTGAGTTGGATCCAACTCGTAGTGACCCCTTCTTGGGTTTCTGAGGCAGTATCACTATGGAAGTAGATTGCCCAACCTTCCTTCTGAGGACTGGCTGGTGGATTTGAACTGCCACCCTTCTGGTTAGCAGTGAGATGCCTTAGGCACTGTGCCACCCAAGTTCCTGTCTACATATATAATGACCTATCCAATTCCATGTCACTGGCCTTGAACTGGAAATTGTCTGCGACCTACTTTCAATGCTGTATCTGTTACTTAACTGTTAAGGTTCTTTTTTTTGGTTCAGTGCTGAAACCTGTCACCTGTTAACTGTTAAGGTTCTTTTTCTCTTTTTTTTTTTTTTTTGATTCAATGCTAAAACCTGACCACCTGTGTTTAGGTGCTTGGTCTGTCCCTTACTAGCTGTTGGAGTGTAGTAGAGTGTCTGTGACCCAGTTGTTGCCTGTGTAAGGTGGGGGAAAAAAGTCTCTGTTGAGTTACTATGTCATTCTCTGACTTCATGCGTATAAAGCATATAACATAATGCTGAGCATATGATTAAGTATTCAGACAATTGTAGTCATTGCTGTTCTCAGCATCAGCATGATTTCCCAATTCTGATCTCTCTTTAAAGCCCCAGTGGATTCTGTCATCCCTACAGACACCAGTCCTGCTCTGGCTGATCTGAGGAACGCAACATTACTTGATGTACATAATGTAACACCTAATACGTCTATATAGATGACACTGTCTTGGATTTTTTCTGTTTGTGTATTTCTTTTATTGCCACAAATGATTTAGGGGATTTCCTATCTCTTGGAAAGGTATAATAAACATTGCTTGGTTCTACAATCGATGCCAATGGAAGCAGCAGTCAGGACATTAGACAATGTGTAGCATTGGGAAAGTCAACTGCGAAGGAACTGTTTCAAGTGCTGAGGGGCAAGGATATCTCCTTGAGGACTAAGGTGTGCCTCACACAAGCCATATTCCAGTCGCCTCGTATGCATGTGAGAGCTGGACAATGAATAAGGAAGACCGAAGAAGGGTTGATGTTTTTGAGTTGTGGTGCTGGTGAAGAATGCTGAAAGTACCATGGACTGCTAAAAGAACTAACAGATCTGTCCTGGAGGAAGTGCAGCCAGAATGTTCCTTGGAAGCAAGAATGGCCAGACTTCGTCTCACCTATTTTGGTCATGTTGTCAGAAGGGACCATTCCCTGGAGAAGGATGTCATGCTTGGTAGGGTGGAGGGTCGACGAAAGAGGGGGAGGCCTTCAACGAGATGGATTGACACGGTGGCTGCGATGATGGGCTCAAGTATAGCAGGGATTGTGGGGCTGGCGCGGGATTGGGCAGTGTTTCGTTCTGCTGTGCGTGGGGTCGCTATGAGTTGGAAACGACTTGACAGCACTTGACAACAACAACAACAACAACAACTTGCTCAGAATTTTCTTAAGTGGCTCTCTCAGAACTTTCACATCAATTGAATCAATCATTATAGCTCTGTCCTCATTTTGCGTGAATATTTGAACTCGTACCTTATCTACTTGGTGAGATGTGTTTTTCATTGCAGGGACTACTGACATTCAGGGATGTGGCCGTAGAGTTCTCCCAGGAGGAGTGGGCGTGCCTGGACCCTGCTCAGAGGGCTCTGTACAGGGACGTGATGTTGGAGAACTACAGGAACCTGGTCTCGCTCGGTGAGCACAACTTCCCTCCAGAAGTCAGGCTCTACCCTTGTATATCTTGGCATTTTCGTGAGGGAGTCTCTTGGAACCCTCTGCTTTGCCTGAGTGTCAGATCCCGGCCCTTAACAGAGAGGCTGAAGTTGATTGAGAAATGCAAAGCTTCCTAGGCCTTCCCCTCTCCTCAGGTGGAGCCTTCCCCTTTCCTCAGATGGAACCATCCCCTCTCCTCAGATGGAACCATCCCCTCTCCTCAGATGGAAACATCCCCTCTCCTCAGATGGAGCCTTCCCCTCTCCTCAGATGGAACTTTCCCCTCTCCTCAAAAGGAGCCTTCCCCTCTCCTCAGATGATCTCCCCTCCTCATGCTGTTTCATTGGTGCTTCCAGAACTTGAGCACCCACAAAACCCTGTAGCAGACATTTAGAATATCTAGTGTCTTGTTTGGGAGCTCTGGTAGCATAGTGGCTAAGTCACTTGCCTGCTAACCAGACGGCTGGCGGTTCAAACCCACCAGCCACTCCTCGGAAGGAAGGTTGGGCAATCCTACTTCCGAAGTGATACTGCCTCGGAAACCCAAGGAGGGGTCGCTATGAGTCGGGGCCGACTCGACGGCACATAACAACAACAACAACAAAGTGTCTTGTTTTATACCTGTGCTTTGATTCCATAGGTCTTAGAAAATAGCCAGATAGCTACTTAGGCATTTAGAAGGAGGCAGTCCATGGACAAATTTGTGAAATATTTCTCTAGAACCTGCTGTAATGTCCTTTCTTCCCATCTGAACCAAGGGCTTGGATTCTATCTGGAAAAGCCACAGCACACCATGTTCCTTTTTTCTTGTAATCAAGAGTCTTGTTCTGAACTGAATATTAGCTCCATTTTGGAACAAGGGAAAGTTCTGGGCTGTGGAATGAAAATAGGGGGGAAAAAAGGTGGGTAGGAATGCATCAAAGGTGTGAACACAGGTAAGAGCTCAGATGGGCAGAGAGGAAGCAGATCCGTTGACTATAATCTTTGAGAAACTCCTCAGATGGCAAAGAGCTGAAGGAAGGCAAAAGTTTGTTTCTTAAGAGCTCTCAGAGGGAGTTTTCTACCTTCCCTCTTACCACTGTGTTCTTCAGATGTGTAACATTCTACTCCAGAGGTGCTCCAGCTCAAGGAGAGATGAAGGCAAAGTGTCTCTTGTGACCCTCAGTAGGCTATGATGTGGCCCCTGTGAGCTCTTTAGTGCCATGGTTGGGAGAGGGATAGGGTGGGAGTCCTTTTGCTCCTTGGTTTCTGCTTCTGGCCTTGATTCCATCTGATCCTCCGTTCTCAGTTCCGCAGCTCAGAGTGAGGTCTCCATAGTCCTGCCCCCAGGATGAACCCAGGTTCTGTTCTCATTCCATATTTTGGAGACCTTGGGGATGGGAAAACATTCACTGCTCTTCTATTGCATTTTGGGCCCCAAGAATTGTAGGGGCCTGTCTCAAACACTTTGTGTCTGTTCAAGCCTTCAGCCATTTTGTCAGTTCTGCTATTCTGAATTTCAGGAGTGTGTGTAACAGGAGAGTAAGTTGGATCATCTGAGACTGTTACTCAGCAGTCAACTGAAGACGGGGCAGAGAGATCCTCTCTTTGAACCCCAAGTCCTACACAGGGACTATATCTCTGTCCTTTAGGGCAAAGCAAGAACCTCACAAGATCTTACTCTCTCTTTCATTGATCTTGATGAACTTCACTTTCATCTTCTACCATGTTAATTTTGACACAGTGGGCATCAGTTTCCACATGATCTTTCCCCCTCTAAACGCACACACTATCTAAGGAGAGACCCCTACTCTTTCACAGGGCAGGTTGCTCAGGACAACCCCATGATCTCATCACCAACTAATTCAGCATATGTAGGAAGTCATGATGCATCCAAAAGAGGTTGATTAATTCTATTAGTCACGTAGGAGCCTTAGTGGCTCAGTGGTTAAGCGCTCAGCTGAAAACCAGAAGATCAGTAGTCTACTTCCTGCCTTGGGCTTCTGTATTTCACTGTAACGTCTCCTAGAACTCACAGACTTCGAGGAAAGGGCTCACGTGGTGGTGGCATCTAGGAGTCTGGCATGCTGGCAAGGCCCAAGTCTGTGGGTAGGTCTGGAAGATTCTCCCAACTCTCAGGAGCTGGTGAACCCACATCAGTGGGGTCAGATGACCAACTGCTGTCTCAAGTCCAGGGGTGAGATGACAAACCAGACAAACCTGGAGTAAGAGAATAAATTTTCCCAGAACATTTACATATATACTCCCAACGAAATTAAGGGTAGTGAATTGAGCCACACCCTCCAGCAAGGTACGTCCCACCCTAAGCACCATAGAGACCAGGATTTATGATACATCACAAAATGGAGGGCAGTGGCTAGAAAGGCTATATTAAGCAATTCACTACACTGCAGGCAACACCCTGGCTTTTCTAGCCATTGGCCCTTTCACACTTGAACGATTAACTTGTCCTTCCCAATCATTTTACCAGTCCCAAGGTCATTAGCAATTAGTCTATCAGTAGGGCAAAGAATCCTAAGGGTGAGGTTGCTCAGATACCAGCCATTCAGGTCTGCTGCAGGTATCCATCTAATTTGATCAGGTACTGCAAGTTTGTCTCATCTTCAGCCTTTCAGGCTTCTTGCAAAAAGGACAAGGAGGTGGCATCTTCCTCCATTGACCTCCTCTAACTTCACAAGAGGAAGACAGAATCACTATCAGCAGTCTAAAGCTTGTTCCTGTGAGGCCAGACATGCCACCACCCTTCAGCCTTTATACCAACTCTGACACCATCCATCCCTCCCACAGCACTCTCTACTTCCCTGCTAAGTTCAATAATTCATTGCAATGGCCACACAGAATTCACAGACAATACTCACTGTTACAGAATTTATTAGGGAAGTGCAAAAACGGCAAGGAGGCCACATGTTCCGACCTCCTCTAATCCCA
>NW_006922276.1:1004852-1010795 GCF_000298275.1 Orycteropus afer afer | reverse complement strand
CACTCCACCATATCTAACATCAACTACTACACCTCCTCTTCTCCTCAGTACTCTTCTGCCCTGCCTTAGGGGTCCTATTTCTCTGTGACGTCTTAAAACTCACAGAATCCCAAGGAAATGGCTCACGTGGTGGTGGAGGCTGGCAGGTCCCAAGTCTTTGGTTAGATCTGGAGGATTCTCCCAATTCATGTGGTTACAGGGGCTTGCAAACTCAAACTGACAGGTCAGACGGCCAGCTGCTGGTCTCAAGTCCAAGGGTGAGATGATGATGATGAACCAGATGCTGGACCACGGCAAGAGAAAGAATTTTTCCCAGAACATTCACATATATGCCTACCTGCAAGGAAACTAAGGGTGGTGACTTAAGTCTCACCATCCAGCAAGGCAAGACTCAAGATACATCCCAACATAAACAGGTATAGAGACTAGGATTTACAATACATCACAAAATGGAAGACTGTGACTAGAAGGGCCATGCCAAGCAATTCATTACATTGCAAGTATTGATATGAGGCTTCCGTGTAAATAATTTGAGTTACATGTAATAACCCTTTCTTTCTTGAGAAATCCTATTACCTTTCCATTCCCAAACATTTGTACATTTGATTGATACGTTTCATAACTCTTTCATGTTAAGTATTGCTTCTGATGTAATATGTTTCTTAATATAATCATTTTCCAACTGTAGTTAATAGGAAGTCTGTAATTCTCTGTATCTTTCAGATATCTCTTCTAGATGTGTGCTCAAGGAATTATCACCAGATGAGAACATTATTAAAAGAGAATTATTTCAAACAGTGATGTTGGAAGGACACGAAAACCATGGTATAGAGAATTTTTACTTCAGAGAAACCCTGAAACATATGCATGAATTTGAGCGTAGTTGGGGATATAATGAAAGAAATCACAAAGAAATGTCTATGTCACAGAACAGCAACGTTGCTAGTCAAGAAGTCCAGCAACATAACAAATCCTGGGATAACCTTCCTCTAAAGCAGAGTCTTTCTGTAAGAAAAAGTGCATATCAACATCATAAATGTGAGAATCTGTTTATGAAGGATTTATTAAAACTAAAAAATGACATAAGCTGTGGAGAAAGCAAAAATATGAAATGTTTTGAAAATAAAACTGGATTAACCTTTCTGTTACATCTGGCTGAACTTCAGAGATTTCAAACTGAAGAGAAAATTTATGAATGCAGTCAATTTGAGAAGTCTATCAGTAACAGTTGCCCAGTTTCACCACTTCAAAGAATTTCTCCTGGCATCAGTTCCAACGTTTGTAATAAACGCGAGAAGGTTTTTGAGGACCCTGCATTGCTTACACAACACCAGAAAACACATATTAGAGGAAAACTTTGCAAATGTAAGGAAAATGGGAAGGTTCTCAACCAAAGTTTAATCCTCACTAAACATCAGAAAATTCATTCTGGGCCGAGAACTCACAGATGTAATGAGTGTGACAAAGCCTTTAATTACTTCTCAAATTTCATTAAACATAAGAGAATCCATACTGGAGAAAAACCATATAAATGTAATGTATGTGGCAAGGTCTTTATTCAAAATTCAAACCTTAGAAGTCACCTGAGAATTCATACTGGAGAAAAAAATTACAGATGTAACGAGTGTGGTAAGGCTTTTATCAGACATTCACAACTTCTGGGCCATGAGAGCATTCATACTGGCAAGAAACCTTACAAATGTGATGAGTGTGGCAAAGCCTTCACTGTGCGTTCATCCCTTAATCGGCATCAGAAACGCCATAATGAAGATAATCTTTACAAATGCAATGAATGTGGCAAGGCTTTTATTAGTCTTTCATACCTCTGGGGTCATGAGAAAATTCACACTGGTGAGAAACCGCACAAGTGTATTGAATGTGGCAAGGCTTTTAGACAACAGTCTGACCTCAGGATTCACCAAAGAGTTCATACTGGAGAGAAACCTTACAAATGCAATGAGTGTGACAGAGCCTTTACCGTGCGCTCAAGCCTTACTAGTCATAGGAGGATTCACACTGGAGAGGAACCTTACAAATGTAATGAATGTGGCAAAGCCTTTACCCAGTTTTCAAACCTTATTCGACATCAGAAAATACATCCTAAAAAGGAGCATTGTAAATCTAATATATCTGTCAATACATTGATTCAAAGTTCAAACCTTGGGGACCATCAGATAATTCATAGTAAAGAGAAACCTTACAAATGTGGTAAGTGTACCAAATCCTTTACCATGCACTCAAGCCTTTCTAATCATAACAGAAGTCATACTGGAGAGAAACCTTACAGATGTAATGAGTGTGGTAAATCCTTTACCATGCATTCAAGCCTTACTAATCATAAGAGAAGCCATACTGGAGAGAAACCTTACAGATGTAATGAATGTAGCAAAACCTTTACCCATTTTGCAAACCTTACTAGACATCAGAAACTGCATGCTGAAAATGAACAGTGTAGATCTAATATATGTGTCAATGCTTTTACCCACAACTTAAGCCTTGGGGATCATGAGAAACATCACACTGGAGAGAAAACTTACAAATGAATATGGTAAGTTGTGGGGTTCTGTTGATTGTTTAGTAGGCTGGGTTTTGTTTTGTTTTGATCAAATGTTCATACTGTTGGATGAATGAGAGAATAAATACTGGAGAGAAACCTTTGAAATGTCATGAATTGTTTAGGCAGTTTTCACAATGGACCATATATCAGACATCATACTACAAGGAACTAAGCTGCTAGTCCTTAAAAAGATTAAAAACTTTGTTGTTCAATTTTGTCACCTTCAGTGTGAAATGCTGCAATGTAATTAAAAGTGAAAATCATTTAAACTTTGTGAGATGATAGATGTCAAAAACACAAGAACATCTGTGGAAAGATCCAAAATTTTCCGTTTAGACAATATTTTTCTTGAACTATTTCAGAGTTCTTGAAAAGGCATGATTACTTTTGATGACTTTCAAACTAAGCTTTGAAATCTTTATCTCAGGTCTTTCAGTCAATGTGATGGTTTCTGGGAAGGGATGGGTAAGGACACTGAATTGAAGGTGTGTACATTTGAGTAAGAAAATGGAGAAAGCTTGAGGATGGACATAAAACTGTAAGCTAAATCAACACAGTAAATGTATTTAGGTCTGTTCTACAGTTACAAAAGAAGGGCACTGTTACAAGAAGTAATAGCTCTACCAGGTGACCAAGAAACAGCAGGCCAAGAAAGACTTGAGGGACCAATTTTCATGGGAACAGAATGATGGTTCACTAGGGATTACTAATTGGGTAGAAATAATGGAGGGAAAATGATGGTCTCCCTCTCCTTTGAGAGAAAGAATTTTTTTCTGCTTGGAGCCCTTGCCGGATTCATTTGAAGTGATGGATATTCTTGAATTCCCCTTAAGATTGCACATACTCACATGTGGATAAACTAGGAGCTTTATATGTTCACTCCCAATTTGCACTTGTGACCACAGAGGCAGGATGGACCCCCATCCACAGTTTGGTTTGGATGTTAGGAATGACAGCCACTAACAAAGGGGTATGAGAATGTTTATCACTGTGAATTGAGCAGCCTTCACCAGCTAGTATGAAATGGCTGGAGAGATGAGAGATAGGAGACTAGCTTATGTTTTATGGTGGTTGAGATGCTGCTGGGGGGAGAGTACCCGTATGTGGCATACCGTGCTGAGTGCTTGCTCTTGCAGCTCCGTGCTTTCCTCCATGCTGGTGTCTTGCTAGGAGTCCTTGATGGCACAAATGTTGAAGCACTTCACTCCTACTGGAAAAGCTGGTGATACAGGTCCACCCAGAGTCTCCTCGGGAGAAAGTCCTGGCAATCTACTGTCAAAGGTCACAGTCTTTGAAAACCTCATGGAGTACGCATCTACTCTGAAACGCCTGGAGCCACCAGGAGGTGGAGTTGACCCACTGGCAACCAGTTTGGTTTGTAATGTCTTCCTACCTGCCCTTTCCTGCTGCAAACATAGGGGCCTTTCCACAGTATGATTTTTTAAAATGCTTGTGGAATCTACTTGGATAAAATAGGTAGTGTTTTTATGTTAATTTCAGAATAATGTGTGGAAGTGCTTATCAGACAGATAGGATTGAATAGTTTTACTTGAGAAAATTTTCAAAGGTTTAAAAGTCAGTTTGAGATTATGGCATTAAGCAAAATATTACATGATTGTTTTTCAATTGTATGAAAACTCATTTTCTTAATAGAGAATTTTTCCTATTCCATACATCATATAGTTGTTTAATTTACACTTCTTCCCTGTGTTACTCCAGAGAAAAATTTAGAGGCTACGTAAATTGAAGACCTTTCTGAGGGTTGTGTGATGTAAAAATGCATGCATGGCAATAATAGGTAGGAAGGTTCTGTATGAATGTGAAGAGGGTGTTGCTTTAACTGTTCAGTTCAATGAAAGAAGGGGAGCAGTACAAGGTGATGCACAGAAATTGAGCGTGGAGACAGGAGATCTGTTGCTTACACTGCAAAGCAATACTGGGATCTTGGGAATGAGGCTTTGCAGGAGGGCAGTGAATCTGAACCTATGTGCCAACTGAGGACTTACCTGGTTGGGGGGCACGGGTAATGGGAATCAGTGAAGGATTTGAGCAGGGAAACGTGTCAGGCAGCATCTGCATGGATCAAAGGTAAAACGGTTGAGCATGGGACTAGCTTCAGCAATTTTAACAAGAATTGGATAGGGACCCTGGCTGCAGAGTGACACTTCTTGAAACGTCTCATGGTAACACCAGGGCTCACACCACAAGAGGAGATTGGGTGTGGGGACCTTGTCAGCCACAGTGACTATCAGACCCCAAGAATAGGGGACCACAAAGCTCGAGTTTGAATGAGACACGCGGAATCTCACCAAGGATGGGGTTCGAGTGCCTGGTCCTCTTCCAGGTATGCAAGGAAACATGTGCAGGCCAAGGGGCAAAGCTAGCAATGAGGGAGACTGGGGTAGAGGCCAGGCTGGCGCAACAGAGCCAACTGGGGTGATGACGCAGTTGAGGTGTAGCAGGTGCACGTCCTAGGACTCCCTCCCCTGGGCGTTACCAGGTCTGTCTATCCTAACAGCATGTGATTTGGGGGTTCATTCCTAGCTCTGGGATGCTTTGTTGAGCACAGGTGCTTCCTCTGTTTTTTAAGTTAATGTTTCAGACAATTTAGGGTAGGAGCTTAGTGTGTGCTAGGTTCCAGAAAGGTCCCAGCAGTGGAGAGTCCATCTCTCCTTCAGTGCAGGACAGCTGCGGACCAGGCCAGCTCCCTCAGCCTCCCCCCCCCCCCCAGGCCTGTCCGCTGCTAACGGGCCCAGCTCACAGTCTCTGGAGCAGCTCGCTCAGCTCTCCATTGCAGTTCCCCGCAGCAGCTCTGCCGTTGGGCTGCTGCACCACTGGCTGCCTTGGTGCTTGCCAGCTCAGGCCAGAGGCAGTGTGGGAGCTTTGGGAGCATTCTTCCCTGACCTCTCTGCAGCTGTGCCACCCCAGGTCTTACCTGGCAGCCGTCTCAGGTACAGCTTATTCAGCTGACCTGCCCAGCTCGTAGTCATCAGCTCTCTGAGATGCAGCTTTTTTTACTCAACCTGTAAAAAGACACACTTCCCTCCCAGCTTCTATCAACCAGGAGGCCTTCAAACTCCCCTGCAGATGCCAATCAATCCCGTTACCAATGAGATATGAGTCAACAAAGATCTTGTACAAAAGTACCTTCTCTGCCATCACAGACTGACTCCTTCCCAGAACAAAAGTAACACGCTGTGGTACGAACATCATGGGAGGTCCTTTATCTTCAAAGAACTGGTCCAAGATGACAGCAGCTCAGGACGTAGGGAAAATCCTCTCAACCATTTTTCCAAAGAACCAAAGTGACAGGCCACATGCAGGAGCTCATTGCACCATGGTAATATTTCTTCCTTTGGTAAAATTCAGTCATGAGGACCTTTAAA
>NW_006922276.1:1002765-1003797 GCF_000298275.1 Orycteropus afer afer | reverse complement strand
TTTTTTGTTGTGCTGGTTTACATTTGGAGGACATAGTGCTGTATTTTGGCAGTCGTGTATTTTTATTGTGAGAAGAGCCAAGGGAGCTTTGACTAAAGTAAATTGGCTGAACTAAGCCATGTCTCTGCTGTGTTCAGCACAGTTAAAATCAGCAATGCATGACTTTTGAGTCCCTTATTTGGCCCATTATCATGGATGACTAAGGAAATGTTTATGTCATGGTCAAGTCAGGTTATGAAGAGAATGTACTGAATAACCCAAAAAGCAAACCCACTGCCAAACAGTTGATTCCAATCATAGTGACCCTCATTGGGTTGCCAAGGCTGTACTTCATTATGGAAGGAGATTGCCTCATTGACCTTCTGTGAGAACTTGGTGGGTTTGAACCCCCAACCTTCTGGTTAGCAGCCAAATGCCTTACCAACCATGCCACCAAAACTCCTGAATAAGAGAACCTAAGATTAATAATCAAGGTGCCTGGTTATTGGGAAAGAGCTTATACTCCTGTCCAAAGACAGACTTCATTTTTTATTTTTAACAACACTGCATGCAGCCTGTTGTGTCTGCGAGTTTCCATGGTGCTCTGCTAGATATGTCACTTGGAAAAGAATGAGGAAACTTAAACAATAGAAACTTAACCACTTTAAGCACACAATGAAGGAAGCAAAGCTGTGGTTTGTGAAGAACTGTTGACCAGGGAATGTTTGTCCAGAGGGTCTTGAGATCACGTTTGTGCAGCATAAAGAAGGTACATGTAACAGGGGATTTCCTGTTAGATTGGCTCCAGGAAATCTACCAGATAACCTTGTAGAATCTTAACTTGGTTGTTAGCGTAGGGACTTCTGCTGGCGTAGTGGGTAAGGCATTTGGCTGCTAACCAAAACTTGGTGATTTGAACCCACCAGCCACTCTATAGAAGAAAGAGGTTGTCTACTTCCGTAAAGATTTACAGCTTTGGAAACCTAGTGGAGGTGTTATTAAATGAAATCGACCCGATGGCAGTGTGTATGGTTTTTTGAGTGTCCCGTAGCT
>NW_006922276.1:987741-991830 GCF_000298275.1 Orycteropus afer afer | reverse complement strand
ATTAGTGATTCTTTAGGTGAAAATGAGTGCATATATCTTCTATCAGTGGCTTTACTATGGGGTTGTGGAGGGCCCAGACCACAGTGGGTGACACTTCTAGAGGAGGGTGACACTTCTGAAATAATAGTTTCAACATAAACCATTTTCAACTTAAGAGGAAAGCATCACCGCTGGAACATTTAAGTGCCCAACGTCATTCTAAGGTTGTACCTTAAACTCTCAGATACACTGGGTTAAAACAGGCAGACAGCAACCTTTCTCCACAGGACATGAATGAGATTTAGAGGTTTACCAGCCTGCAAAAGGGACGCCCTGGGAAGACCCAAGAATTAATGCATTTTAATTATGAGTTGGCAAGGAATATTGAGGTGTGCCTAACCCAAGCCATAGTATTTTCAATTGCCTCATATGCAAGTGAGATCTGGACAACAAATAAACAAAACCAAAGAAAAGTTGGTGCTTTTGAGTTGTGGTGTGGGCGAAAAATACTGAAAGTACCATACAGTGCCAGAAGAACTAACATCTGTCCTGCATGAAGTGCAGCCGGAATGCTCCTTGGAAGCAAGAATGGCCAGACTTTGTCTGACCTTTGGTCAAACTGTCAGAAGGGACCATTCCCTGGAGAAAGATACCATGCTTGGTAAAGTGAAGGGTCAACACAAAAGGGGATGACCCTCAAGTACCTAACAGAGTGGCTGCAACACAGGCTCAGGTCTAGGAAGGACTGTGAGGCTGCCACAGGACGTGGCAGTATTTCGTTCTGTTGTACATAGTATGGCTATGAGTTGGAGCCAACTCCACAGCACCTAATAACAAGAACAGCTAGAAGAAGGAACAAATTTGCCTTGGAAGAAGTACATTAAAAGCTAGGATGGCGAGACTTCCTCTCCCGCACTTCGGAAATGTTATCAGGAGGGACCAGTCCCTGCAGAAGGACAGCATGGTTGGTAAACTAGGGGGTCAGCAAAGCCAAAGGCCCTCAAGGAGATGGTTTGACACAGTGGCTGCAACAATGGGCTCAAACACAGCAAGGAGAGTTGAGGATGAGGCAGTCTTCAGAGTGTTGTATACGAGGCTGCTAAGAGAAACCCACTGAGGGGTACCTCCCGCTGAGAAGGAGCCCCAGGGCCCGCCGCCCCGCCCCCAACCCTGGCCCAGGTCGGGTCCCCTGTCTCATTCCGTCCCATGCCCGTTGGCCCTGCCCCCACGTCGCCCGCGGTCCACGCCGCGCGCCTGCGCAGTTTGCTGCGGACGCGGAAGCAGCTTGTGCAGAGCCAAGGTCACCCTGAGGTAAATTTCTTTCTTTAAACCTGCTCTTGGCGGAATCCGTCCTCCACACGCAGGCCTGGGGGGGTCTCTCCAGTCATTAAAGCCCCCGCACCTGCCTTCCCCATCTCCGCAAATCCGGCGCGGCCGTGAGTCGTGTCGGCCTTCCGCCGGCCGGGGCCCCGCGTCCGTTTCGGCGTGCAATCGCGGGGAGGCGGGTCCCCCCGGGCCTTTCTGCGCTCGGGCCGCGCGGACGCCGCCTACTGGCTTGTTTTCCTGCCTGTAACCCCTGACCCAGGCCGCCCTGCGCCGCGTCAGGTCCGTGCTGGAGGGTGGGCTCGCGGCGTCCCGCCCCTGCAGTCCCAGCCTGCCGCCGGGTCCCGCGTCCTCTCCTGAGTCCCGGAGACGCCACCTCTCTCCCGAAACGTCGTCCTCAGCCCGGGGTCTGCCACTCTCCGGCCTCCCCTTCGCAGGGAGAGGGGAGCCGGGTCCGCCCGGTGACGGCCCGCGTCCTTCGGTTCCCGGTCCCACCCCGTTGCACAGACCCTCCCTGCGGACGAGGGGTCGGAGACCGAGCAGCTGCGGGAGAACTAGAAACACGAGCGGAGCAAAGACGGCGGAGGGAGCGCGGGCCCCACGCCGACTGGAGGCCTGCGCAGAGACGGCGCGGGAACGAAGCCAGAGCAGCCGGGAGGAGAGAGAACGGGGAGAAAGGGGGGGATCTTTGATGAGTGACGAGGAGCCAAATGGGGAGGTGCTTAGTAGAAATGGGGGCGCCACGCGTGGAGGCATGGCCAACAGAGCGACTGGGTGCAGGGACAGAAGGGGCGCAAGGGTGACACAGGTCCGAGGGAGGGAACTTGGAGCTGGGCGCGTGGAGAGTGAGGACAGGGCAACCAATGGAGGAAGAGGAGCGGAGCTGCACGGAGATGGGGACAATCAGAAGTTGGGGGAAGAGCAACAGGGGGTGAGACGAGGTTGGGGGGTGAACAGGTGGAGGCGGATGAGGGAGAAGGGGAGGCACTGCAGGACGGGCCGGGGGATGTGCCGAAATCGAGGGGGAAGCAGACACAAAAACCCAAGAGTGACTGAGGGAGACCCGGAGCCACGTGAGTGGGGAGTTGTTACTTTTGATTAAGTTGTGATGTATTGATTGGCGCCTCTGTAACCTGCTGTAAAATTTCATGAAAGCACACAGATGAGGATTGCAAAACTCTGTCTGTAAGCCTTGTGCGTCTTATTTTTTGCGTCAGGAGATGACGTCCATCACAACTGCTTTTAAACTGGAGGGCAGTGACTTGTCACAGTGGATTCTGGGTCATCCCTGCCCTTGTCCTGGGATGCAGTGGGGGTAGAGGTGTGAAATGGGGCAAGAAATTATTTTCTGTCCCTAGAAGGTGCCTTTTATTTTTCAACTTTTTATGATTTGAGGGAAAGTTGACAGAGCAAACCAGTTTTCCCTTCAAGAATTCATACACATTGTTTCATGTCATTGGTTGAATCCCCTCAGTGTAACAGCACTCATCTGACTTCCTCCCTGTGTTTCTCATTTCCATTCCTCCTTTCCTATCTTTTCCTGTCTTCCAAACTTTGTCCTTAGGCAAATGCTGCCCTTTTGATCTTAAATGGTTGGCTGGTCTAAGGAGTGTGGACCTCCCTACTGTTATTGTTCATCTTGTAGACCAGTCTATTATTTGGCTGAAAATTGAGCTACAGGATGAATTCAATTCTAGGTCCAAAGGATGCCATAATCTCAAAGTTCCACCAGTCTCTGACCAATAAACTCCAAAATCAAACTCATTGCCATCGAGTTAATTCTGGCTTATAGTGACCCGCATTGGCTATCCAAAACTATACATCTTTACAGAAACAGACTGCCTCATCTTTTTCCACAGAGCAGCTGGTTAGTTTGAACCACCGACCTCTCGGTTAGCAGCCAAATGCCTTAACCACTGCACCACCAGAGCTTATCTAACCAGTAAGATTACTTTTTTCTGATTTTGAGTTTTCTACATTTTCTCCCACTCTGTGCAGGGCTTTCTGATGTGATGCCTTTCAGAGCAGTTGGCAGTGGTATCCAGACAGCATTCAGTTCTGGTACGTTGTCATTAGGTACAGTCCAGAGGGTTTTGATTCACGGTTACCCTATATACTCACAGTGACAGAATGAAACACTGCCCGCTCCTGTGCCGTCCTCATAATCATTACTATCCTTAAGCTTTTTGTTGTAATCACTATGTCAATCCATGTCCTTGAGGTTCTTCTCCTTTTTCACTGACCCTCTACTTTAGTAAGCATGCTATCCTCCGGGGACTGGTCCCTCCCGACAATATGACCAAAGTACAAGTGATGAATTCTGGCCATTCCAGTTGCACTTCTTCCAAGAAAGATTTGTTCATTCTTCTGACAGTCCATGGTACATTCAGTATTCTTAGCCAACACCATATTTCAAAGGCATCAGTTCTTCTTGGATCTTCCTTATTCATTGTCCTGCTTTCACATGCATATGAGACCATTTATTAAAAAGACAATGGCTTGGGTCAGGCACACCTTAGCCTTCCTGGTGACATCTTAGCTCTTTAGTACTCTAAAGAGGACTTTTGCAGCAGATTTGCCTAGTGCAGTATGTCCTTTGAATTCCTAACTGCTGCTTCCATGACATTGATTGTGGATCCAAGTAAAATGAAATCTTTGACAACTTCAATCTTTTCTCCGTTTATCATGATACTACTTTTTAGTTGGTTAAGCCAAGAGATTTGGAAGACAGCTACCTGGCCAACTGACTGGAAGAGATCCATATTTGTACCCATTCCAAACAAAGGT
>NW_006922276.1:985017-986906 GCF_000298275.1 Orycteropus afer afer | reverse complement strand
TATTTCCAGTCACCTCATATGCATGTGAGAGCTGGACGGTGAATAAGGAAGACTGAAGAAGAGTTGATGCTTTTGAGTTGTGGTGCTGGCGAAGAATGCCGAAAGTACCATGGACTGCTAAAAGAACTAACAGATCTGTTCTGGAGGAAGTGCACCCAAAATGCTCTTTGGAAGTGAGAATGGCCAGACTTCGTCTCACCTATTTTGGTCATGTTGTCAGAAGGGACCATTCCCTGGAGAAGGATGTTATACTTGGTAGGGTGGAGGGTCGACCAAAGAGAGGGAGGCCTTCAACGAGGATTGACACGGTGGCTGCGACAATGGGCTCAAGTATAGCAGGAATCATGGAGCTGGCGCGAGATCAGGCAGTGTTTCGTTCTGTTGTGCATGGGGTCGCTATGAATCGGAAACGACGCAACAGCACCTAACAACAACACTTTTTAGTCCAGTTGTGAGGATTTTTGTTTTCTTTATGTTGAGGTATAATCCATACTGAAGGCTAGTGTTTGATCTTCATGAGTAAGTGCTTGACGTCATCTTTACTTTCAGCAAGAGTGATCTGTGTATTGCAGGTTGTTAACAGTCTTCCTCCAGTCCTGGTGCCACGTTGTTCATATAGTGCAGCTTCTCGGATTATTTGCTGAGCATAAAGACTGAATAAGTATAGTGAAAGAATACAACCCTGACACACACCCTCCCTGATTTGTTTTTTGTGTGTGTCTATTTTAATTCATTATTCTTTTTTCAAGCTTATGGAGATAAATCTTAATTTATTGAATTTCAGCTTTATTCCATAAATAATCATCAACTTCTGAAACAAGCTTTGGTGGCATGCTGTAGTCAGATACTTACGCCGTTCTTTTCTAAATACAATAGATTCTCAGTTATTGTTCTTTTTTAACAATGACTTCAGAATTCGTTAGATATATATTTTTTTTTAATTTCCAAATGGTTTTCCTTTTGAAATTCAGTGTATCCGGTTCCTGTTATGAGGCCTGTATGCTCTGTTCTTATTCACATATTAGAAACATTCTTTCATATCTAGTAAATATAGACTCGTTCAGTGTGTATTTGGGAAGGATGTCAAATTTTTTAAATATTGACAGTGATTTTTTTATATATATATATTAGCCAGTTAGTGTGCTATTCCATTTTCTTCCTTTATGTAATCTGTTAAAATGTTGAGCTACTGAACATGGTAGCATTGAGGAAGAGGAAGACAGAAAGAGGTACATGGGAGGTGCAGACAACAAAGATGTACCCTTTTGCAGAGACAGTACCGCCTTGTCAGTGAAGGCAACCAGGTATGCAGGTGGATAGATGGGTGGACAGGCTGAATTGTTAGGTATGTCTGTGCAACAGGGTGTGTACCCAAGACCATTTATAGGGCTGGCAGACAATGGTTCTACAAGTGCACTTGTATGTTCTGTAAGAATTCCCAGGGGTACAATAGAGCTGACAAGGGACAAGGTTGTAGTCACTTCTTGGTCAAAGCCAGCTACCCAGAGGGAGCAAGTAGTTGAACCTGTGGGCTCAGGACCATAGTCACAGGGGACACCAAGCTCAATTGGCATAACATACTGCACAAAACATTGTTCCACCTCCTACTTTGGCGAGTAGCTACTGGGATCTTAAAAGCTTGCAAGCAGCCATCTAGATGCAGTGATAGGTCTCTCCTCATCCAGAGTGAAGAAGAATGAAGAAAATGAAAGATTCATGGAAACAATTAGTCCTTGCAACTGGTATACCATGCAGTCCTCAGCCTATAAGACTGTGAGACCAGAAGAACTAGATGGTACCCAGCTACTACTGTCAACCACTTGGAGGGGGATCTATGTAGGAGATCCTGGATTGAGAAGGAGAACTTGTGGAAAAAACTCAAAATCATT
>NW_006922276.1:962285-984607 GCF_000298275.1 Orycteropus afer afer | reverse complement strand
AAAAAAAAAAAAAAAAGTTGAGCTACTGAGTCAATGTTCCCCTCAAGTCCTTCTGGTCCTGTCTGTACAAATGATGCCAGGGGGCCCCGATTGACTTGGAACTGTATTGTGATAGAGTCCATCACAACAAAATTTGCTCTGTGCTTAACTCCGTAGCTGACCCTCTCTTGGTGTATTTCACACTAATAATTGTGTTTGTAGTTGTGTGTGAGTGTGTATTTTTTTTTTTTACATTTTATTGTGATTTTCTGGTAATGAGGAATTAATTGCCTAGGAATGATGTAATTAAAACCACATTGGGAAAATTGCTCTCAAAGGCATATGAAAAATGGCTCTGGAATATTTTTTTCAATATAGTGAAAATATATATAACAAAACACATGCCAACCCAGCAAGGTCCTGATAGTTTAAGGGAGAAGTGGGATAAGGACCAATTTGGCCACTGTTCCATCCAGGCCACCATTTCAAAATTCAGGGACACCCATCTCTGCTTACTCATACCTTCCAAGGATAACTTGGTAAAATCACACACATGCACACACCCAGACCTCCATGTGCCTAACTACAACATGGTAGTATGGGTTACTCCAGGAATTCTGAAGCTAAGCAACATTGATTCCTGAAATTATGGGGAATATTGGGTACATGGCTCAGTCTCCACCTTCTTCTCCGTCTCCGCCTTCTTCTCCACCTTCTTCTCCATCTCCGCCTTCTCCGTCTCCACCTTGTTCTCCTCTCCACCTCGTTCTCCATCTCCATCTCATTCTCAGTCTCTGCCTCATTCTGCTCTCCAGCTTGTTCTCAGTCTCCACCTTGTTCTCCATCTCCACCTTGTTGTCCATCTCCACCTTGTTTCCAGTCTCCACCTGTTCTCCTCTCCACATTGGTGTCTCTCTCCACCTTGTCCATCTCCACCTCATTCTCTATCTCCACCTTGTTCTCTGTCTCCATGTTGTTCTCCGTCTCCTTGTTCACAGCATGGCCGTGGCACCTTTGAGGGCTATGTTTAAACATGTAGGTTATGGTGGCATGAGCTAAGTCATCCTCATGGAAGACCAAGAGGCTGGGACAGGTGATTAAGACAGGACCCATAAACTGGACATGTTAACTCTTATTGCTTTCAATTTCCTGGGGTGGTTTATATGACTCCAAATAAAATTGAAAGGCTGCCATGCAGCCCACAAAGCCCTGCAGACCTGGGACCGGCCCATTGTGTGGAGGTGGCACGTGTTCTGCCAGCTGTGTCACTTCCCTCCCTCAGCTCCCAGGTATCCCAGTTTCTGCATATCGCACACCCACTGTCATGTGTGACAGGGGCTTCTCCTTCCACCAGGTTACCTGCATAGAAGCAGGAATCATGGTTTCCCTTCAGGAAGGGACCAGAGAAGGTCAGGAGCCCAAAGGCACAGAAGGAAGCACTTGATAAGACGCTTGGGGTTCTGTTTTTGTTTCAGTAAATGTATACGTAACAAAACGTTTCCCATTGCAAGTCTCACGTGTCCTGTTCAGTACCAATGATCATGCTCATAGTTTTTACCTGTCACCACAACTGGTGCTGAATTTGTCCAGCACAGTTAACAAGAGCCTGACCCCTGGGTGGCACCAACTTTTGCACCTGACACTAATCTAAAGGTTGACAGTTCAATTCCACAGGAGAAAGGCCTGGCAATCTTTCATAAAAGGTTAAAACCCACCACTGTCAAACTGAGGAGCTCTGGTGGCACAGTGGCTAAAGCATTCGGCTCCTAACTGAAAGGTTAGCAGTTCAAACCCAGCAGCCACTCTGTAGGAAAAAGATGAGGCACTCTTCTTCCATAAGGATTTACAGCCGTGGAAACTCTATGGGGCAGTTCTGCTCTGTCCTGTAGGGTTGCTGTGAGTCAGAATCAACTCAATATCATTGGGTTTTTGTTTTTGTTTTGATTTATGCTGTTAACCTGGTTCTACTTAGTAGATGTTCTACTTTAGTAGAACTGCGCCACAGGGTGTCCAAGGCTGTAAGTCTTTATAGAAGCAAACCCAAACCAAACCCACTACCGTGAGTCTCTGGTGGTGCAGTGCCTAAGGCACTTGACTGCTAACCAGAAGGCTGGCAGTTCAAACCCACCAGCCACTCTTCGAAGGAAGATGGGGCAATCTACTTCCATAGTGATACTGCCTCGGAAACCCAAGGGGAGGGGTCGCTATGAGTCGGGTCCAACTCCACGGCACATAACAACAACAACCATAAGTCTATTCTAATTCACAGTGCCCCTAGAGGACAGAGCAGAACTGCTCCATAGGGTTTCCAAGGCTGTCAATCTTCACAGAAGCAAAGCCCAAACCACACCCACTGCCATGGAGTCCATTCCGACCCACAGCGCCCCTAGAGGACAGAGTGGAACTGCACCACAGGGTCTCCAAGGCTGTCAATCTTCACAGAAGCAGACTGTCTTATCTTTGTCCTTTGGAGCAGCCAGTGGGTTTGAACTTTGACCTTTCATTTAGCAGCCTAGCACTTTAACCAATGTGCCACCAGGGCTCCTCCCATAAAAACGACAGACAAGAATTTGTGGAGTTCACTTCTACTGTGTAACACATGGGGTCACCATGAGTTGAAATGGACTTGGTGGCAACAGATTGGAGTGGTTTTTTTAAAACTTTTTTTAAAAATTGTGATTTGGGTGAAAGTTGACAGAGCAAATTCGTTTCCCATTTAGCACATCATACACATCGTGTTTCGTGACGTTGGTCACGGTGCCTGCAGTGTAACAGCTCTCTTCTTGGTTGCTCCCTGTGGTTCCCTTTCCCCAGGGTCCTTCTGTCCTGTGCAGTCCTGACCCCTGAGCTCCCTGTGCAAGTGCTGCCCTGGGGTGGTTTTTTGTTTTTTATTTTTGTAAGAGAAGCTTAGTGTCTGTTTACAATAGCAAAAAGATGGAAACAATCTAGGTGCCTGTGGTAGTCAAGGTTGTTGTCAACCTGGCTGGGCCTGGCCAGAATAGTCCTCATCAATGGAAGAGTGGATACGCAAACTATGGTACGTAACACAATGGGATGCTATGCAACCCTAAAGAATAATGTAGAATCTGCAAAACACTGCATAATGTGGATGAACTTGGAGGACACTATGCTGAGTGAAATAAGTCAATCACAGATGGACAAATATTGTATTAGTTCATTATTGTAAAAAGTCAAGGAAAGGTTTATATATGGAAGAAAACTTTCTTTGTTGGTTACCAGGTGTGGGAGGGGAGTGGAGGGAACACTGGAAAAATTTTTTTAAAAAAGAGAAGCCTAGTGTCCGAAACTAAGGAGTCTTGCCATTGCTGTGTGAGTGGGAGGAGGGAATAACGGTGGGCTCCCCGACATGGTCCTGGGCCTCTTTCTTAGTGACGTGCTCGCTGAAGTCTGCCCATCCAACCCCCTCAGCTGGCTTTAAAACTGGCCTTCTCGACACCTCAGTTGCCTGCTTCCCTGCCAAGCTGCCTCCTCGTTTTTCATACTGAAGGCCTAGTGTTACCCATTTTGTCCATTCTGGCTGCAGAGCCTGAGCCCAGTCTTCCCACACATGCATCAGGGAGGGGTGGGGAAAGTGGAGGGGAGCCCTGGGAGGCCTCTAGGAGGATGGTCTTAGTTTCCTACTGCTGCTGTAACAGAAATAACACAATAAAAATGTGCTGAGGGAGCCGTGCTCTGTGTGGGATATGGAGTCAGGCTGATCTGAGACCTGAAGGGCAGCTCAGGCCAGCCCAAGTCCCCCTGCTGCAGCCAAGGGTGGGCTTCCCCAGGAAGAGAGGGTGTAAACTCACCTGTGGGTCTCCATGTGGGAGGTGATTCTCCCCGAGGCCCTCCTGGGGCAGTGGGCAGCGAGGACTGTCTTTCCCCATGGTGAGGGCCTCCCTGTGTGTGGGGCTGTGACATGGGACGAGGTTGTGTTCATTCTAAGCCTTTAACAGCACATTGTCCACACTCAGGATCAACTTCTTGAGACTGATCTGGCCTGAGAAGGAACCCAGGAGGAGGAAGAAGGAAAGAGGCGTCTAGGATGGCTCTGTCCCAGGTAACTGTCACATTCTCGGTTGGTGGTCTGTCCCCTCCTCCCTGAAATGCTGTCCTGAGAGTGTGCTCGTCTCCTCCGACTTTGACGGGTCCTGCCTGACACGGTCACTTGGACTCACCCAGGCCTCCCCTCATGCTCTGTCCCCTCCACGCAGAGTCCACTTCTCCATCACCCAGGGACATGGGACCTGTGAAGAGGCTGGGTGGGAGACAGGGAATGGGCCCCGTGGGGGCAGTGGAGGTGGGCGGGAGGGAGGGTTTAGGGGCTGCGTCTGGATGCTCTGTCAGCTCTCTGGACCAGTGTTAATGAAACCACACATTTAACTGCCATGTTAATCTGTGGGATCAGGTGACAATTCTAGAAAAGAAGGCAAAGGGAAACCTGCTCTGCCGGATTGAGTAATGCATTCGAAATTAAACGCAGGAATCACTGTGTTTCTGGCTGCAAATTATTAATGATTGGGAATCAGGAAGTTTGGAAACAGACTTCAATAAAAGAGGGTATTTAATTCATAATTGGTTTTAAAAATATTGAGTGAACCTAATAGAGAAAAGGTTGAAGTTGTCAAGGATTTCACTTTATTTGGGTCCACACTCAACACCCATAGAAGCAGCAGTCAGGAAATCAAACCATGTATTGCACTGGGCAAATCTGCGATCTGAAGCGTTCAAGAGCAAAGATGTCACTTTGAGGACTGAGGTGCGCCTGACCCAAGCCACACTGTTTTCAGTTGCCTCATATATACATGAAAACTGGACAATGAACAAGGAAGACCGAAGAATTAATGCCTTTGACTTACGGTATTGGTGAAGAATATTGAATATACCATGGTCTGCCAGAAGAATAAACAAATCTGTCATGGAAGAAGTATAGCGCCTTAGAAGTGAGAATGGCCAGACTCCATTTCTTACACTTTGGTCATGTTGTCAGAAGGGACCATTCCCTGGAGAAGGATGTCATGCATGGTAAAGTGGAGGGTCAGAGAACAAGGGGAAGGCCCTCAATGAGATGGACTGACACAGTGGCTGCAATGATGGGCCCAAGCGCAGCAAGCATCGTGGGGCTGGCGCAGGGCCGGGCAGCACTTTGTTCATTGTGCACAGGGTCACCGTGAGTCGGAACCTACTCAGCAGCACATGAGAACAGCAACCAGTGTCCAAAAGAAGGCGCTTCTTTACACCACGGAGAGCTTGTCTGCCCCACAGAGACTCTGATGTTTGCACCGGGATGTTTCTGCTAAAAATGTTTGTAATTCAGGGAGACCTAGGAACATAATTTGCTTTGTCATCAGAACAGGCAGAGCCACACTCTGCTTACACTGTCTTTAAGTATTTTATTTTAAGTGTCACATGATAGACATGCTTGTTTTATCGCGAAAGTCCACGCAGTAGGGGCTAGGAAGTCAAGCACTCATCCGTGTCATGTCATCCACCGTCACTCACCGGCTTCCATCCACAACCACTGGTGTCAGCTACGTGTCATCAGTCAGTGAAGGTCTCTCCCCCGCCTCCCCGTAGAGATTTGCTTTTGTTCTTTTGTGATTTCAGTGGTAGTTTACAGAGTAAGTTCATTTTTCATTTGACAGTTCATACACGTTGATTACAGTCCCCACAATGTAACAGCACTCTTTCCACTTCCTCCGTGTTTCCTGTTTCTCTTCATCTTTCTTTCCCATCCCTTCCTGCCTTCTCCCTGGGAAAATGCTGCCCTTTTGATCTCGTGTGGTTGTGAAGTAAGTGACTCCATTTTGTAACTCTATTTTTGTAATGTCCAGCTATGACTGGCAATGTCTTGCAGAAACTCCATTTTCTGTGGCTGAAGTAACCATCTCATCCTGCCCCCACTCCCAGTGAGATAGGGAGGGCCCCTTTTGTCTTTTTTTTTCTCTTCCCTCCTAGACACATAAAGCAGCTAAATCACCCTTCAATGAACACCTGTGCTAGAATATGTACTTTGGGGTAATTATCAGAACTAACTCCCATAACCCCTCGATGGACACCTGTGCTAGAGCACGTACTCTAAGGTGGTTATCAAACCAGCGCCCCTCTCCCCCGATGAGAGCCTGTGCCAAAGCACGTGCTCTAAGACCTTGAACCCGCAGCTTCTGCTTCTGCATTATCACCCGCTTTCCTGCTTTAAATCATTAGACCCAGCAGAGAGTGCTGTGGGCGTAACAGCTGGTGTCAGAATTGGTACAAAGGTTTGAGAGGCAGTGATTCTCCATCCCCCTCGTGAAGTCAGAGGAGTCAGACACCTTGGCCACCATGCCATTTTTATAGAGGTCCTTGCCAAACTTCATATGGAGTCGCATGGGAGCTCTGGTAGCATAGTGGCTAAGGCACTTGACTGCTAACCAGAAGACTGGCAGTTCAAACCCACCAGCCACTCCTTGGAAGTAAGATGGGGCAATCTACTTCCATAGTGATACTGCCTCGGAAACCCAAGGAGGGGTCGCTACAAGTCGGGTCCAACTCAGTGGCACATAACAACAACAATTATTTGTGCAGTGGCCACATAGAACTCACAAACCATACCCATGATTACAGGGTTTATAGGGAAGTAACAGGATACACCTCAGGATCGGTTATCAACTCAGAAGTAACAGTTGCAACTCTGGATACAGTTGTGAATTAGGACAGCTGCTTTTGCCTTCTGCAGCAGGGCTCTCTCGGGCAAGGATTCCAAGTCTTAGCTCCATGGGCCATCAGCCCCTCCAGGTGCCCAGAGGTGCCCCACTCCCAGGCAAGTCTCCTGCCTAACAGTGCTGAGCTTTCTCACCCCGTGGGCCGGGAAGCCCACTGTGCCGTCTCCTGCCAGCCCCTGGTTCTGCTGCTTCTCTTGTCATCGTTTCTGTCCCTGCTTCTCACTGTTGTCCCTCACAGTCTTCCCTGCACCGGCCCTCTCTCTTTCTCCTGGATTAGAGGTTCCCAGTGCAGGGACCCCTGCTCCAAAGGACGTGCTCCGCAGCTGTCTCTTCTCCCTGGTGGTACTGAGTTCCTCCATCCACCTCTCCAGTGGCTCATTTTAAGCCTAGTGGGTTCGCAAGACTATACAGAACATAATCCCCTCAGTAGGATTCCTCATACCTTATTTGCACGGTCCCATTCCCACAAGGGTGCTGTGAACCTTATTTGCATTATTAGCAAGATGTCCAGTTCCTTTTGTGGGCCTCAAGCACCTCATGACTCCCACCCAGTCATTTGGTGGGAGTTACAAAGACTGGCAAAAAGGACCATCTAAGTAATTCACTGCATCATAACCTCTGTTTTGTTTCTTTTTCCAAAAATGGATACAGTTGTATTCATACCCTTAGTCCCCTGGTGGCATAATACCTAAGGCACTTGACTGCTAACCAGAAGGCTGCCGTTTCAAACCCACCAGCCACTCCTCGGAAGGCAGATTGAGCAATCTACTTCCATAGTGATACCACCTCGGAAACCCAAGAAGGGGTTGCTGTGAGTCGGATTTGACTTGATGGCAGTGAGTTTTCTCCTCACTTACCTACTGTCTCATTATCCAACATCTGCATTTAACAATAGTATGAAATCTAACTGTTTTACGTTAGCAATGTGCGTATGGCGGTAACAAATGCTGAGGTATAAGACGAGTCTTACTGGCTGTGATGGTTAAGGTTATGCGTTACCTTGGCTGGGCCGATTCTCAGTGGTGTGGCAGTACTTTGGCAGTATGTAACGATGTGGTTATCCTCCATTTTGTGATCTAAGATAGTTATCCTCTGTTTTCACAAAAGGCCAATTTTCACATAACGACCTGATCTCTGGATCTTAACCATGTTGATAAGTGAGAGGTGGGTGTACTTTTGCATACAGGTAGTCTCTGACTTAGACTTCAACTTAGGACGTATTTGAGTTATGACCCACACTTAAATTGTCTGTTTTTTTCATCTTTTGTACATTTTATCCTTAGTAATGTTTATATCGGAAGGAAGGTTGGACAATCTACTTCCGTAGTGATACTGCCTCGGAAACCCAAGGAGTCACTATGAGTTGGCTCCAACTCGATGGCACATAACAGCAACAACGTTTATATATGTACTAAAATATATTTCTAAGTTTACATGTGAACAAAGATTGCATTAATAAAGATAATGCTCATAAAAGACAATAAAAACTTTTTGAAAATGAGGTATTTGGCTTATGTCAGAGCCTGCTTACGATGGAGTTGTCAGAACAGAACCCCTACGTCCAAGAATACCTATATATTTAATGTAGAGAAAGTTTTTGTTGTTTTTCATTTTTGCTATTTTTTTTTTTTTTACTAACCTAATACAGAATAGTGATGGCAGACTAAGTGTGACTTACACATTTTCACTGTACCAGAAACCAGCTTTGTGTATATGTATGCTTGTTTATAAATTGGTTTTATAATTTAAAGGAGCCCTCCTGGCACAGATAGTTAAGTGCTCGGTTGCTAACTGAAAGGTTGGTGGTTTAAAGGCACCCAGCAGCTCCATGGAACAGAGACCTAGTGCGTGCTGATGTAACGCTGCAGCCGAGAAAACCCTGTGGGGCAGTTCTGCTGTCACATGGGGTCAGTATGAGTCGAAAATGACTCAGTGGCACCTCCCAACAGTAACGGTTTTTGTCTTCACTATACTACCACAGTGAGTTGGTAGCAGGAAGAATAGTATAGCAAATTATGTGTGTGCATATTTTTCCAGTTTGATATTGTTGGCCTTGAACCTGTTTTAAGTTTAGTCAATTTGGAAATAGCACCATACTTTGCATGCTGTATCTTTTACTGAAGTGTTTGACTTTTTTGGTTTGATTCTAAAACCTGACCACCTGGCTGTGCCATTTATTAACTAGCTGTTTGAGTGTATTACAGTGTCTGTAACACAGTTGTCTCCTGTGTAAATTGGGAACAGATCTTTCCCTATTGGGCTACTATGTCATTACATGATTTAATATGTGTTCAAAAAATTTTAGTCATCACAGTCTTTTGATTCTGACCTTTCTTTAAAGTCACAGTAGACTTTGTCATCCCTGAAGACACCACTCCTGCTCTAACTCATTTGAAAAACTCAATGTCACTGGCTGTGTAGGACATACATCTGACACATCTATATGGATAACGGTGTTGAATGTTTTTATTTGTATATTTTTTAGTACCCACAAAAATATGAAATACACAGTGATTTGATGGATTTCATATCCTTTATTGGAAAAATATAATAGAACGAAATGAGGGCATATAACTTGCTCAGAATTTTCTTAGGTGGAACTGTCCAAATGCTCAGTCAAATTGATCCTTATACCTCTGCCCTTCTGTGTGGCAGTAACAGCTCTCCTGTGTCCACTCATGTCTCTTTCATTGCAGGGACTGCTGACATTCAGCGATGTAGCCATAGAGTTCTCTCAGGAGGAGTGGGACTGTCTGAACCCTGCTCAGAGGACTCTGTACAAGGACGTGATGTTGGAGAACTACAGGAACCTGGTCAGCCTCGGTGAGCACAACTTCCCTCTATCAGCGGGTATCTACTCAGGTATATGCATTTTCCTTTGGGGATGGGGTCTCTGCCTTGCTTTATTACCCCATGCTCCTTGTATCACATCTCTGTTTTTAAAGCCGAGATTGAAGTCAGTTCAGAAATGAACAGCTTCATAATGTGGCATCTGAACTTCAGTCTTCCCCTTTGAGGCGGCAAACCAGAGCAGGAGGAATTGGTCTTAGGGAGACATTGTCTGATGTTATACCCTCGTGCCTGTGAGCCTGTTGGCCAAACTATTCTTCATGCCACATTGTTCATCCCACATGTGTGCCATTGTTCCCTCTCTTCAGCAAATGTGGTTTGGGGTATGTGTTGCTGAAGCAAGCACAGCCAGTATCATTCTGACGCATTGTATTGCAGACACTTGTAAAGTCAAACAATGCCTACATTTTTTAATCTCTACCCAGTTCATTGTATTTAATTGTTACTTATGTACTTTTGAAGACACTCATAGTGTTTTTGTTTTATATCTACAATCTGTGGGACTGTAGCATCAAGTGATGACTACTGTTTCATATATTTTAAAAGATTTCCTTTTTGAGTTTGTGTGTCATGGCTTAGCAGGAGGTTCCCTGAAACCTGTACCAAAAACCAAACTCACTGCCATCGAGTTGTTTCCAACTCATAGTGACCCCTCCTTGGGTTTCTGAGGCAGTATCTCTATGGAAATAGATATCCCAGTCTTCTGAGGAGTGGCTGGTGGGATGTGAACCACTAGCCTTCTGGTTGGCAGTCAGATACCTTAGGCACTATGCCACCAGAGCTCCCGAAACCTATAGAATGTCCAAACTTTTGTGAAAAGTTATTCCTTTTACTTCTGTTTTACCTAACTTAGTACCTACTATTAAAATGCTTTTTTTTATTATTATTCAGTTGAATAGATGGGGTTTTTAAACTGGTGAAAACACACATAACACACGTCGCCTGCACAGTTTCTGTGTGTGTCGTTCAGTGACGCTGATGACATCCTCCAGCTGGTGCATACATAAAGCTGCAGGCTTGTTGTTGCCTCCAAATCTACAGGAGTATGATTGTGTAGAGTAGTTAAGATCCTGTCCTTGGAGACAAAAGAAACTCGTAAGTTTCTCTTCAAATATGAGATAGCCATATGTCTACTGCTAATCAGCATGTATTTTGGAGTGGCAGTAGAAAATACCTCTTCTTTTAGCGGGAATGGTTTGGTCATAGAGTGTGTAAAACTACTTCCCCTGTCAATAATTTGAATTACATGTAATCATCCTTTCTTTATCAAGGGATCCGATGGCCTTTCATTCCTAAACACTTTTTAACACCTTGACTGATAAGTTTCAAAATTGTCTATTATAAGTACAGGCAGTCCCCAGGTTACAAATGAGATCTGTTCCTAAGTGTATCTTTAAGTCATATTTATAGGCAAGTCAGAATAGATACATACGGTTCTTATTTAGCCTTACTTTAAGGCAAGAAAAGGCTTGGAGTCTTTTTAGTGACTTAAAAGCTTCTTGTGCAGTAAGTGAAGGTAATTGTGATGAAGAATTTGTTACATGAATAGAGGTTGGTTCACTCATTTCAAAGTAAGAACAAATTTTCATAACATTAAAAGGCAAGTACAAGTTGTCTGTAAGGCAGACATTCCTAACTGGGGACCATCTGTATTTTTTGTATAATATGTTTTTCGATATAAAATATTCATCTTCCAATTCTAGTTAAAAGAAAGTGTATGGTTCTCTGTGTCTTTCAGATATCTCTTCTAGCTGTATGCTCCAGGAATTATCACCAAATGTGAACATTATTAAAGAAGAATTATTCCAAACAGTGATGTTGGAAGAACATGCAAACCATGGCATCAAGGATTTTGACTATGGAGAAGCCGTAGACTATGTGCATGAGTTGGAGAGCCAGTGGGGATATAAAGAAAGAAATTATGAAGGAGTGACTACATCCCATAACAACACTGTCATTGGTAGAGAAGATCAACAGCATAAATCCTGCAATAATTTTCCTCTAAAACGGAATGTTTCTGTAAGAAAAAATACATACCAGTATTACAAACATGAGACTCCATTTATGAGGAATTTATTAAAACTGAAAAATACCATAGGCCACGGAGAAAACAAGTATCTTAAGTATTTTGAAAATAAGATTGGATTAAGCTTTCAGTCAGATCTGATTGAACCACAGAGATTTCAAACTGAAGAGAAAATTCATGGATGCACTCCTGTTGAGAAGTTTGTTGACAGTGGTTGCTCAGTTTCATCAGTTCAAAGACTTCCTCCTAGTGTCAAATTCAACATTGGTAATAAATGTGGAGAGGTTTTTAAGGACCCCTCATTGCTTGCACAACAGCAGAAAACACACATTAGAGACAAACTTTACAAATGCCATGAACAGGGGAAATCTTCCAACCACAGGTCAAATCTCACTAAGCGTCAGAAAGTTCATTCTGGGCCAAGGCCCCACAATGAATGTACTGAGTGTGGCAAAGCCTTCAATTCCTTCTCAAACTTAATTAAACATAAGAAAATCCATACTGGTGAGAAACCATACACATGTAATGTCTGTGACAAGTCTTTCAGGCTCCGGTCTGACCTGAGGATTCACCAAAGAATTCATACTGGAGAAAAACCTTACAAATGTAACGAGTGTGATAAGGCTTTTATCAGACGTTCACAACTTCTGGGCCATGAGAGGATTCATACTGGTGAGAAACCTTACCAGTGTCATGAGTGTGGCAAGGCCTTTACTCTGCATTATTCCCTCACTCGGCATCAGAGACTCCATAATGAATTGAGCCTTTACAAATGTAAACAGTGTGGTCGGGCTTTTGTCTCTCTTTCCTACCTTTGGTATCATGAGAAAATTCACACCGGTGAGAAACCATACAAATGCATTGAATGTGGCAAGGCCTTTAGGCAACAGTATGACCTCAGGATACACCAAAGAATTCATACTGGTGAGAAACCATTCAAATGTATTGTATGTAACAAGGCCTTTAGGCAACGGTATGACCTCAGGATTCACCAAAGAATTCATACTGGAGAGAAACCTTACAAATGTAATGAGTGTGGCAAGGCTTTTACCTATTTTTCGCACCTTACTAGACATCAGAAAATATTTACTGAAAAGGAGCATTGTAAAGCTAGTATATCTGTCAGTGCTTTTATCCACAGCTCAAACCTTGGGGGTCATGAGATAACTCTTAGCAAAGAGAAAAGTCACACATGCAATGAGTATGGCAAAGACTTTAGTTCCTTCTCAAACTTCATTAAACATGAGCGAATCCATACTGGAAAGAAACCATATACATGTAATGTATGTGGCAAGGCTTTTAGGTGTCTGTCTGAAATCAGGACTCACCAAAGAATTCATACTGGAGAAAAACCTTACAAATGTAATGAGTGTGGCAAGGCTTTTATCCGACGTTCTCACCTTTGGAGCCATGAGAGAATTCATACTGGAGAGAAGCCTTACAAATGTAATGAGTGTGGCAAAGCCTTTGGCCATCTTTCAAACCTTACCAGACATCAGAAAATACACACTGAAAAGGCAGATTGTAAATCTAATATATCTATCGAGGGTTTTACCCAAAGCTCAGACATTGGGTATCATCAGATAATACATGGTAAAAAGAACTCTCAGAAATGTAATGAATGTGGTAAAGACTTTAGTTCTGTCTCAAACTTGATTAAACATAAGAGAACGCATACCGGAGAGAAACCATATACGTGTAATGTGTGCGGCAAGGTCTTTACTGGAAATTCCCACCTCAAGACTCACCAAAGAATTCATACCGGAGAAAAACCTTACAAATGTAATGAATGCGGAAAGGCTTTTATCACACATTCACATCTTTTGAGTCATGAGAGAATCCATACTGGAGAGAAGCCTTACAAATGTAATGAGTGTGCCAAAGCCTTTGGCCATCTTTCAAGCCTTACTAGACATCAGAAAATACACACTGAGAAGAAATACTGTAAATCTGCTATATCTGTCAGTGCTTTCATCCAAAGCTGAAACACTGAGGACCATCAGATAATTCATAGCAAAGAGAAACCTTGCAAAATATAGTGTGTGGCTAATGCTTTACCATGCGTGCAAGCCTTTGTGGTAATAAGAGAAACCATACTGGAGAGAGAGAAACAAGTGCAATGAATGTTGCAAACCTTGACCCATTTTGCAAATTTCACTAAACTTCTGAAAATGGACACTGTTAATCTAATATATGTGTCATTGCTTTTGTACAAAACTCAAGCCTTGAGGAGCAAGAGAAAATTCATACTGGAGAGAAACTTTACAGAAGTTTTGTTTCTTATCAAATGTTCACACCTTTGGATGCATGAGAGAATAAATACTGGAGGGAACCCTTTCAAATGTAAAAAGTATCATAAATCATTTGGCTACTCTCCATAACAGGCTACTCATCAGAGAATTCACAGCAGAAAGAGCAAACCATCTAGCCCTTTTCAAAGATTAATGAACTTCAGGTGTTCAATTCTGCAGTGACATTAAGAATCAACAGTGTTCTGGTTACCTCTGTGTTGCTCAAACAGAATATACTATAAATGGGATGGCTTGGAGAAACAGGAGTTTATTCTCTTATAGTTTGGAGGCTTTAAGTCTGAGTTCAAAGTGCCAGGCTCTAGGGGCTGGGTGAAAGCCTCTTGAACTTGGGCTTCAGGTCTGGCTCCTGCTCCCAGCTCACTGAAGCTAGAGGCTTTTCTTCACTCAGACAGCTACTGGCTGCTGAGACTGACAGGCCCAAGGTTGACAAAAAGGCACAGTCCTGATGTTACCAAACCACACAGCAGGCTATTAATTCAAGTCCACTGAAAGTCCCAGGGTCGGCAGAGCATGGCAGGCTGCTGAATAACGACACGGCTACATGCAGGGTTCAAATGTACCATAAGCTGGAGACCATTCCCCAAGGCTTCTTACATACAGGAAGCAGACCACATCCCTAAAGCAGTTACTCAGCTGCTCATATGGAGTTGATTACCAGTCTCATGAGGAATACTACATCCATCTGCCCAGCCAAGTTGACACACAGACTTAACTACCACAAACACTTATTTAAAATGTATGACCCAAACCAAACCACTGTCATCTGGTCAATTCCAATTCATACCAAGCCCCATTGGGTTTCTGAGGTGGTAAATCTTTACAGAAGTAGATTGTCCCTGTCTTCCTTCTGAGGAGTGGTTGGTGGGTTTGAACCACCAACCTTCTGTTTAGTAGTCACGTGCCTTAGGCACTGCACCACCTCTCTCTCCACTGCTGTCAAATTGGATTCAACTCATAGCGACCCCTCCTTGGGTTTCCAAGGCAGTATCTCTACAGAAGTAGATTGCCCAGTCTTTCTTCTGAGGAGTGGCTGGTGGGTTTGAACTGCCAGCCCTCTGGTTAGCAGTCAAGTGCCTTAGGCACTATGCCACCAGAGCTACTACTGCACCACCAGTGCTCCCTAAAATGTAAAGATGTCAGAATCCCAAGGACATCTGTAGAAAGGTCCGAATATTTTCAGTTTAGACAATATGTGTATTCAGTTATTTCAGAGTTCTTGAAAGGCCTTTATTACTTTTGATGGCTTTCAAGCCGACTTTTGGAACCATTATCATAGGTCTTTCATATGTCAGTATGATCGTCTCTGGGAAAGGATTGGCAGGGGCATTGAGTTTAAGATAACGATGTAAATCTGAATGAAATAAATGGAAGGAACTGGAAGATAGACATAAAGCTGCTCTAAATCATCACAATAAATGTGTTCAGGTTCCTTTTCTGTACATTTCTTGGTACTAAAGAGGGTCACTGTCAGTTACAGTAAAGAATTGCTCTCCCGAATGACCAAGAAACAGAGCTGCCTAAGAATTGAGGGACAGCGATTTTCATGGGAACAGAATGATAGTTTACTGTCATTGGATCCTACTAACGTGGTAGACGTAATGGAGAAATGGTGATCTCCCTCTCCTTTAAAGGAATCATGTGTTCCCTTCTGCTTGGAGCCCTCAGTGGAATAATTTGAAAAATGACTGTTCCTGAATTTCTCTTAAGAAGGAGCATACACCATGTAGATAAGTAACTTCATATCTTTATTCCCCCAAAACATTTTCCATTAACTTCACTTGTGACCACTCCAGGACAGAGTTCTGTCTGTGTAATGAGTGAGAGTGCTTACTGTGGAATGAGAGCAGGGCGGGCTTCACAAGCTGGGGCGAGTGGTTGGAGATGGCGGGGAGACTGCCTTTGGTTTTTATGGTGGTTACGAGGTGGGACTGGGGTGAGAGTGCCTGTGTGTGGTTTGAACTTCCCACTAATGCCAAACGAGTAGGAGCACTCCAGCTTTTTGATTGGCTTGCCCCAATGTGAGGAAGGAGAGGAAGGAGGTGAGCTTCAAAAGCTGTCAGTCAAGCACTGCAAGGTGGGGCCGATTCTCTAGCACGGGAGTGAGTGCATCCCGTTGGAGCTTCAGTTCCCTTCATGCTAATAGAGTAAGAGTCCGTGGGGGGTACAGACATTTAAGTGTGAGTCAATCTGAAGCCAGAGTTCTAGCAGCCTCCAGGAAAATCTTTAACCAGAAACCTTTTAGTGTCAGTAGTGCTAACAGAACTTTTGTAATTCTAAACACTCCTTAGGGCCTTTATCTGCCCTCCAGTCTCAGCAGGTATCAAGGAACTTCCTCCGAACTCAGCACGCATCACAAAAGCCATCCGGATTCAGCATGTATCAGAGATTTGCGCGACTCCTAAAAGTCTCCCCCATATCTGAGCCGCATCCTCCCTAGATAATATTTTCCTAAGTGAACTTTGGAGCCGGGGGGAGTTTCTTTACGTCCCCCAACATCTTAGATCACTGCCCTGAATCCCTTAGCAACAACCAATCACCTGTACCCCCTCGCCCCGGTGCTGCCCCTCCCCATATTGTTCCATAAATTGGAGAAAGAAACGGGGTACGGGGTCTTTTGCTTAAGCCACTGACCTGGTAAGGGCAAAGACCCTGACTTAAGTTAGCTAATAAACTGTCCTATTGCATTTGCATTGGCGTGGGTTGGCGTCTTCTTCTCTTCCGAAATTCTCCTTTACAGCCTGGGCACAACATAAGCACTTCACTGCCATCTGGGAGGTTGACAACTCAGATCGACCCAGAGACACCTTGGAAGAAAGGCCTGGTGATCTACTTTCAAAAGGTCACAGCCATTGAAAAAGCCTATAGGGCACAAGTAGACCTGTGGGTGACACATGGGAGTCGCCATGAAGACTAATATTACTGGTCTGATAGAGAGTGGTGAAACCCCCAGTCATTCTTCCTGGAATTGAGCTCACTCTGTGGCTTAACTTCCAGCCAAACAATAGACCCAGGAGGTAAACCAGATAGATACGCTCATTCGAATAATCAACCATGGGCTATCACAAGGGCAGCATTTGTGCAAGGAGATAGCTCAGAGGGCAGGAGTGCATGGGATACAGAAAAAGTAACCACACGGAAGAGGGCCCTTACGTTGAGGGGATTGGAATCAATGTCAAAATGGAAGATTAAAACCCTATGGGGCTAAACCACAGGTACCCCTGATGTCGTCGTCAGACAATAGCTTGACTACTAAAAGAATGTCTACCTTAAGCATTAAGCTCTTTTAAGAACTGTGTGGGATCAAAGCGACAGTAGCATTTAGAGAGGTTAGATAGGAACCACAGGAGGCAGTCAATTTATGTTAATGGAGAAAATAAGAGTGTACAACCAGAGAATGTCATCGGCGTCACTGAACTGTAGATACAGTTGGATTGGTGGTGTGCTGTGTACATTCTCATAAAAGGGAAGAAAAAAAAAAAAACCCAAGGGCACACAGTTACTCCAACACACATGGGGACAGCATGAGGCGGAGTGGGCTCAACAGGACTGGTTTTTACTGGGTTTTGGTCCTCATCTGTGAACATTTCTTATCGTTGGCAGTCATTGAGTTTTATCAAATGCTTGTTCTGTGTATCCCCAGATGGTTCTGTGTTGCTTCTCCTCTCACCCTTGTCCGGGAGGTTTCTGGTCTGACTGACGCTCCTCCGGCCCCACATCCCAGGGTGAGATGAGCCTTTCGAGAGCGCCTGCTTTGGTTTGCTCGTGTTTCATTTCGGGGGGAAAACTGAAATCATCCATGTCTGTGAGTGAGACGGGCCTGCTCCTTTGCTTTGTCATACTGCCCTTCATGGATCTGCTGACAGCTTTATAGTCAAGTCAAAAATTAGGATGAGGATATTGATGTTTTCATTGTGTGGCAAAATCTCTGAAAAATCAGGACTGCCTCCCCTTTGGATCCTGAGCATCTTGGTTTTCAGTAATTGGGGAGAGGCACCTTAGGTTTCCACTTTTTTGAAACTTTTATTTTGGTGAAAACATACACAGCAAAACACCACCATCTGAACAATTTCTACACGTACAACTAAGTAGCAGTGGCAACGTTGCTCGTGTTGTGGACGCATTCTCGCTATCCTTTTCCAAACCACTCCACCACCATTTACATAAACTCAGCACCTCCAAAGGAGAATGCCCGCTTTCTCCTCCTCCCACCCCCGGAAACCCCCAATAACCTTTGGTTTCTGTACATTTGCTTTTTTCATATAAATGAGATCATACGCCATTTGTCCTTTTTCAACTAATTTAGCTTACCATGATGCTTTCAAGGTTCATCCATGTTGAGGCTTGTTTCCACTTTTTTTTTAATCACCAACTACTCTTATTTGCATTCTTTAATTACATTATTATTTCTGTAACCCTTTTAAGTATTTATTGGGAAATACTTCAGAGACAAGGCTATAAAAGTATATGTTGTGCATCCCCCTGTATGCAGAAAGACTATGTCCAGTCTTGGCCTGGTGTAAGCATTTGAAAGTTGTCTATAGAGTAACATCACTGTTGAACAGAAGCCCTGAGAATAGTTTTCTGCCTTTTTGTGACTGAACATCCCATACGTAAATTAACCATTATTATGAGTCTTTGCTTATAATCTCTATACACATATTCTAAATTTACTATGAACTTATGTTGTCCAGTAAGGAGCTCTGGTGGTGTAGTGGTTAAGGCATTTGGCTGCTAACCAAAACATGGGTGGCTCAAACCCACAGCTGCTCCGCAGAGGAAAGATGAAGAAGTCTGACTCTAGAGATTTACAGCCTTGGAAACCCAATGGGGGTCATTCTGAGTCAGAATTGACTTGATGGCAGTGAGCCGGGGTTCTGGTTTTTCTGCAGTCAGGTATTCCGTACTTTGTACTGGTGGGTTGTCACTTGGTGTACATGCTGCCTTCTCTGCTGTGTTTAACAGTTTGTTTCTCAGTTAACTTGAGGTTTATATCATATCTCTGTCCTCGTCTCCTAGTGCTGCTGTGACAGAAATACCACAAGAGGGTGGCTTGAAAGAGCAGAAATTGATTTCATTCCAGCTTAGGGGGCGAGGAGTCAGCACCCAGGGCATCTGCTCTAGGGTAGTTTAGGGCCTACCGCACTGCTGTGGTCTCATGGACACGAGATCTCAATATCCAGATGAGGTTACATCCCCAGCTACAGCCAAAAGCCAAACGTGCTGCCCTAGAACAACCCAATATGATAGAGTAGAATTGCCCCCACAGGGTTTTCTGTTTGACTGCTAACCAGAAGGCTGGCAGTTCAAACCCACCAGCCACACCTTGGAAAGAAGGTTGGGCAATCTACTTCCGTAGTGGTACTGCCTTGGAAACCCAAGGAGGGGTCGCTATGAGTCAGGTCCGACTCCATTCCACTGAGTTTGGTTTTGTTTTTTGGAATCTTTATGGGAGCAGATTTCTAGGTTTTCTCCCCTGTTGTGACTGCTGGGTTTGAACCACCAACCCATCAGCAGCTGAGCACTTTACTGCACCACCAGAGCTCCTTCCATAGGTACAAGGGTTAGGATTCTGCTCCATTAAATGAGTCAAATTGGGCAAGCCCCACTTTTATCACTAACTGTGGCAGGGATCAGCGTGAATCCCGTTCCCACCTGGAAATGAATCCAGGCTTCACTTCCCCACATCTCCAAGAGCATCGTCACCAGCCTCTTCTTCCATGGCACTTCCTTTCTCACCCTGACGACCCAGAGTTAGGACAAAACATGCCTGGCCACCTGGGGCCAGGTCGGGTACCGGCTATAGGCTCAGTGTCTGCACAACACTGCGCTTCAGACCAGCCGCTCTCTCTCCCCCACTGGGACTAGGTCATTGGCTGGAAGGACACTTCATAGACCACCCATGTGGCTTTTTTCTGTCCTCCAGCCACCCAGGGCTGGTTCCTCTCGAGCTGAGACTGTCCTTATGACCACCTGTACAGCCCGTCTCTGAATTAGCCACCCTGAGCTAAGTCAGAATCTTATTGCCCCTTGTGGAGTCACTAATTCCCCATATTGCCTCAAAGAAATACATGGAGAGTGTTACCTATACTTAAGGAGCCCTGGTGGCACAATGATTAAGCATTGGGCTGCTACCTGGAAGGTTGGTGGTTCAAAATAACCTGGTGGGTCTGTAAGAGAAAACTTGACAATCTGCTCCCCAAAAGATCACAGCCTAGAAAAACCTACGGGGGCAGTTCTCCTGTGTCCCATGGGGTCAATGTGGGTAGAAATCAGCTTGATAGCACCCAACAGCGACTGACTTCTTTAGCAATTCATTTTGCTAAATAAGTAATGGTAACCAGAAGTATACTGGAAATTGTATACTTACTGCCACCCGTTTATTATAACTAGCAATGATACAAGCGAAGAGAAGCATCAGGCCACAGCTGGGAGAGGTCCTACCATGGGACCTCCACTGGCCCCAGGGACATCTACCCTCTCATGTTCATGGATACGTTCCCATACCAGGAGGCCCAAAAGTGACTAGCAACCTAAGAGATTAGCGAAAACTAGAAACAAATACTTGTGTTGAAGTGTATTTGGCACACTTACACAATGTGAAACTAAAGTTCTTCAACTGATTTTGAGAGTAAAGTCAAATTACTAATCTAAGTGGCTCTCATTCTATGGAGGGAATTAGCAGCTCCGGTGCCCAGGACTCTCAGTCATTGGGACCTCAGTGGATATGCATGACTGGACTGTTACTGCGTAGCCATGATAGATCTAATCAAGGAAGCTGAATGATGCATCATGCCTCCTCGCCTTCCCAAAGTTAGTTCACCAGGTGTGGGCCTGTGTAGCCCCTACTGGCCTGGCTACTTTGGAAAACAAAGATCACCTTAATAGCTTTGGCTATTTTCAGAAACCAGAGACAAAGACCAAACCCAATTCTTTGTCAACTCAACTTCAACACACGTTTTGGAGGAACACAATTCATTGAGGAACAGTTTCTTTAAATTCAGCCAAGGTCATTGCCATGGATTGAATTGTGTCCTCCCAAAATATATATCAGCTTGGCTAGGCCAAGGCGGATTGTTGGTTGTCCTCCATTTTGTGATGGTTTGTAAATCTCAATGATCAACTCTGGTGATGCTGTGGTTAATGCATTCAGCTGCCAACCAAAAGGTCAGCAGTTTGAACCCACCAGCCAGCCACTCTGTGGGAAAAAAGATGAAGTAGTAGGCTTCTGTAAAGATTTGCAGCCTTCGACAGCCCATAGGGCAGTTGTGCTGTATCCTATAGTGTCGTATGAGTTGGAATGACTCGATGGAAGTGGGTTTGTTTTTATATGTTAATGAAGTAGGGTTAGTGTCAACAAAAAAACAACTCACTGCTGGCGAGTTGTATCTGACCCATAGTGACCCCCACTTGGGTTTCCGAGGTGGTTATCACTATAGAAGTAGATTGCCCAATCTTCCTTCCAAGGAGTGCTTGGTGGGTTTGAACCGCCAGCTTTCCAGTTAGTCAAATGCCTTAGGTACTACACCACCAGCGGCTCCCAGGGTTAGTGTAGGATATCTCTTATTATTATTGTGATTTGGGTGGAAGTTTACAGAGCAAGTTGATTTTCCATTCATCGATCATATGCATTCTGTTTTGTGACATGTACTACAATCCCCACACTGTAACAGCATTCTCCCCACTTCCTCTCTATGCCCACCCCTTCACTTTGTTCTTCCCCTCCCTGCCTTCCCGACCTCCTAGCTCTGTCCTTGAGCAAATGCTGTCCTCTTGATCGCATAGATTGTTCTTATGAATGCGTGCCCTCCTGATATTAGTGTTCACCTTATAGGTCTGTCTATCATTTGGCTGACAGTTGAGTCATGGGGGTTAAGTTCAGTTCCTAGCTTGAAGGGTGTCTAAAGGGCCACAGTCTTCGGGGTTCCACCAGGCTTCATCAGACCAGTAAGCCTGGTCTTTTTTATGATTTCAAGTTTTGTTCCATGTTTCCCTCCCCCTCTATCTGGGACCTCTTGTTGTGAGTCCTTTCAGAGCTGTCAGCAGTGGTAACCAGGCACCATTCTAGTTCTGGTTTCAGGGTCGTGGAGGTGGTCATGGAGGTCCCACACCACAAGCCTCAGGGATCATCAAAAAATTCATAGTGGGAGAGAGGCTTTACAAATCTAATGAGTGTGGCAAGCCCTTGAGTGTGTTAAGACCTTAACTAGGCATTGGAGAATCCATACTGGAGATAAACTATTTAAAAATATTTGGCACAGCCTTTGACCAGGCATCTGTTCCCATAAAGGTCACATACTAGGAAACCCGGGGGCAGTTCTACTGTCATGTGGGGGCGCTATGAGTCTGAATTGACTCAGTGACTCGCACCTCACTAGACATAAGGATATACATCTTTGTGAGAAACCACATGAATGTAGTTTGTATGTTGTTGTTGTTAAGTGCCGTCGAGTC
>NW_006922276.1:953215-956945 GCF_000298275.1 Orycteropus afer afer | reverse complement strand
GTCCTGCCTGACGGTCACTCGCTCACCTAGGCCTTCCCTCATCCCCTGTCTCGTCCACACAGAGTGCACCTCTTCATGGCCCAGGGACATGGGACTCGTGAACAGACCCTGTTTGGGGGTGTTCTGGGAAGGGCTTCACCCCAGGGTGAGAGACGGGGAGTGGGCCCTGTGGGGGCAGCAGAGAGGGTTGGGGGCTGCATCTGGATGTCTTGTCAGCTCTCTGAGGACCAGCATTAATGAAGCATCACATTTGTGCGCTGTATTGAGAGCAGCTGGAAAATTCTAGAAAAGGAGACTGATAGTGGGAAGCCTGCTTTGCTTGATTTTATAACACTTTCAAAGGTAAATAAGTCAAACTGTTTTTTTGCCGCAAAAATGTAAAATCATTTGGAATTGAGCGGAAAGTTCAGAAATGGACATCTGTGATGATGAATGTTTTATTGCATGATTGGCTTTAAAATATGGATTGGAACTAAATGCCTCACTCATGTTAATGAATTAATAGTAGTGAGAATAGTAACTCTATGTATGACATATATATATATACACACATACATATATATATATATATATATATATATATATACATATATATATATATGTAAAGGAACTCACTGCCATCGAGTTGATTCCGACTCATAGCATTTCTCATTTCTGTGGTGGTATCTCTGCGGAAGAAAGATTGCTCAGTCTTCTTTTGCAGAGTGGCTGCTGGGTTTGAACCACCAACCTTCTGGTTAGCAGTCAAATGCCTTAGGCACTGCGCCACCAGAGCTCCTTGTGAGCCTATATAGTGACTTTACATCCGTTTCCATGTTCTTGATCCTGAACTTGTTTGAAGTTTTCTCAGGAGACTATTTGACAACGTACTTTTATTATTTATTTTTAAAGGGGAGAGTTAATATTTTACTGTCATTTATAAGTAGATGGCAGCTGAGCATATAGTCTTAATACTTAATCATTTTTATTTATAAAAAAGTTAAGTTTTAAACAGCTGATGATTGGTTGTATTTTCAGAATATATGACTAGCTTAATTCCTAAACGGTAGCTTCGAGTTTTTCCTTATTAGCACCAGAAAATTCACCCACCTTTTGTCCTTTTCTACAAAACTAAAATGTTGGCTTGCATTTGACTTCACACACCGCAGCCACATCCTGACAGTCGTCTCCATCAACTTGACGGAGCAGCACAGGGCCCTGCTTTTCCGACAGGAAATGATCGAATGGCTCGATCGTTTAGCAAGGTCCACACCACGAGGCTGGGAAGTCAAATACTACGTGTGTGTCTCCAGCATCATTCAAGGCTGCCTGGAAGTAGTCCTTGCCTTCAGTCTCCTTCAGCATTGTGGTCCTTGGGTTCTGACGAGCGATTATGGAAAAAATGGACCTGAGGCACAGGACACGGCTTGGACCTTTCAACATACTTTTAATGCTGTGTTAGATTCTTAACTGTTGGGTTTTTAAGGTTCCCTTCTGAATATCAACCGTCTGGGTTCAGATTTTCAGAGTGCCTGTGACACGGTTGTCTCGTCCGTAACAGAACACATATGTATGTCGTTACATTACTTAATACATGTAGTGCATGTCACTTACCTGTCACTTAAGACACGGAAAGCATTTCGAGTAATGGCTAGTACATGGGAGGTGTTCACAAACTCGTTCCTTGCTGTCATGGTCGTTATTACGTGCTTAGATTCTGGCCTTTCTTTGAAGCATTGTCATCCCTGACTGCCCTACCCCTGCTCTGGCTCCTCTAGAGACTCAGTGTTGAGTAATCGGTGTGTACAACGTAGTATGGGGCACTTATTTATGGACAACCCTTTGTGAAATAGTTTTCATTTGTATGTTTCTTTTATCATCCACAGGTGTGAGACTTAGCAGATTTTTATGTCGTCTGCTAGAAAAGTGCAGTAAAACAAAATCAGAGGGAAAAAACTAGGGTTGTGATTCGTTCAGAGTTATCACTTAATGAATCTGTCAGGACACTCACTGCAGTCTAATCACCACTTCATATGATAAAAGGGTGAAGCAGTGATTAGACTGCACTGAGTGTCCTCACAGAAGGGGGAGAAGGTGCCTCGCTGCGTGTGAAGGTAAGAACTCTCCCATGCCCGCTTGGTGAAATGCGTTTTTCATTACAGGGACTACTGACATTCAGAGACGTGGCCATAGAGTTCTCCCGGGAGGAGTGGGCGTGCCTGGCCCCTGCCCAGAGGGCTCTGTACAGGGACGTGATGTTGGAGAACTACAGGAACCTGGTCTCCCTCGGTGAGCACCGCTTCCCTCTAGGAATTACTACCTTTGTATCGCATTGACTCTGGGAATCCCTGATAGACTTAACTGAATTTCAAATCCCTGTGTTGTTGTTGTTGCTGACTTGTTATTGGGATTTGGGTGAAAGTTTACAGAGCCAGTTGGTTTTCCCTTTCGTGACTTGAAAGCAGACCCCCCATGTAAGAGCTCTCTTCCCACTTCCTCCCTGTGGTCACCACTTCCCTTTGTCCTGCTGTCCCATCCCTTCCTGTCTTCTGAGCCTTCTCCTTGGGCAAATGCTGCCCTTTGGATCTCATATGGTTCACTGTTCTAAGGAGTGCAGACCTCCCAGGTGTTACTGTTCATAATATTCCATTATATGTACAGCAAAACCTACGAAAGCCGGGCCACATGTAAGGTGGAAACCTGTCACAGAAGGAAAACTCAAATATTTTCCGCTCAGAGAGAGTGGAAAAATGATGAGATTTCACCCTGTCAGAGGCAGGTAACTTGCAGCACCTGGAAAACTAAGGCTGTCCCATCAAGTTCTGGCTCTCACAGGTTCAGTGTGTAGACCATGTTTTGTTTATCCTTTTGTCTGTTGATGGGCACCTGGGATGTTGCCACCTTTTGACCACTGTGAAAAATGCTGTCGTGGGCATTGGAATCCATGTATCTGTTGGAACTGCTTACAGTTCTTTCTGGTCCATTGGTGGGAACACCGTTGGTGGGTCGGGTGTTTTCCACAGCAGCTATGCCATTTCCCATGGCCGCCACAGTTGGACACGTTTCAATTTCTGTGCAGCCTCAACCCCAGAGCTCCGTTTAGCACTCGGGTAGTGAATGTCCTCTACTGATGACTTCTCACAGCTTCTGTTTATCTGAGAACGTCTTGATTTTTCCTTCCTTTTTAAACATTAGTCTTGCCAGATACAGAATTCTTGGTTGACAGCTTTTTCTATCAGGAAAATCACGTCATCCCACTGCCTTCTGGCCTCCATGATTTCTGAGAAGAAATCGGCTGTCAATATTATTGAGAACGTATGGGCGTCGTGGATCAAATTGTATCCCCCAAAAATATGAGTCGACTTGGCTGGGCCATACTTCTCAGTAGTTTGGTGGTTATGCAGTCATGTAATGTAGAAGTTATCCCCTATGATGTCATCTGAGGTGATAAGTTGATCAGTTGTGAGAGGGTGAGGGTGGGGTGCAACCCCCTTGATCCTGTCCCAACCCTGATCGTAAGAGGGGTTCCCCTGGGGTGTGGCCTTTAAGACCTTTTACAAGAGAGAAAAGGAGAGAGAAGGGAGCAGAGTGTGGGTGAGCTACTGCGACCAAGAAAGAAGAGCTGGGACAGGGCGTGGCTTCTGGACTCAGGGTCCCTGCGTCGGGAGCCTCCTGGAACCAGGAAGCCTCCCACTGGAGCCGTGCTCTCAGCTCTGACACCTGGCCTCCTGCGACAATAAATTTCTGTTGG
>NW_006922276.1:934042-953115 GCF_000298275.1 Orycteropus afer afer | reverse complement strand
TGCTTCTCTCTCGCTGCTTTCAGATTCTTTCATTGTCTCTGTCTTTTGTGTGTGTCTTGGTTTGGATCTCTTCAAGTTTATCCAGCGTGGGGTTTGTTGAGCTTCTTGGATATGTACATTCATGTGTTTCATCACATTTACGACGTTTTCAACCTATTATATCTTTAAATACTGTTTCTGCCTCCTTCTCTCCTTCTGGGACTCCTTATTCATATTTTGGTGTGCTTGATGGTATCCCACAGGTCTGTTAGGTTCTGTTCATTTATCTTTTTTTTTTTTCCCAAGTTTTTTATCGTGATTTGGCTGAAAGTTTACAGGGCACATTGATTTTCCATTCAGCAGTCTGCACCTTCTGTTTTGCGACATTCACTGCAATCCCCCTGGAGCAATCACACTCTTCCTACTTCCTCCCTGTGCCTACCACTTCCCTTTGTCCTTCTTTCCCATCTCCCTCCTACCTCTATCCCTGGACAAATGCCACCTTCCTGATCCCTCCTGGTATCACAGTTCACTTTATAGACCTACCATTGCACCGAAAGTTGAGCCACAAGGGTTGAGATCAGCTCCCAGCTTGAAGGATGTTTAAGGGTCATAATCTCTCGGGTTCTGCCAGTCTTCATCTGGTAAGCCTGGTCTTGTTTATAATTTTGAGTTTTGTTCCACATTTTTCTCCCGCTCTGTCTAGAATCTCTTATTGTGATCCCTTTCAGAGTGGTCAGCAGTGGTAGCTGGACACCATCTCATTATTGTTATTTCTGCAGCTCAGACTAAGTAATTTCAGTGAACCTATATGGTGGCATAGTGCCTAAGGCATTTGGCCGTTATCCAGAAGACTGGTGGTTCAGACCTACCAGCCACTCCTCAGAAGACTGGTCCCTCCTGATAAACGTGTTCAAAGTATGTGAGATGGAGTCTTGCTGTCCTCACTTCTAAGGAGCATCTGGCCTTACTTCTGCCAAGACACAGTTGTTCATCTTCTGGCAGTCCACGGTATAGTCAGTATTCTCCACCAGCACCATAATTCTAATACATCAGTTCTTTTTTGGTCTTATTCATTGTCCAGCTTTCACATGCACATGAGATGATTGAGTATACCAAAGCTTGGGTCAGGCACACCTTAGACATATAAATGACAACTTTGCTCTTTAACACTTTAAAGAGGTCTGTTTAAACAGATTTGCCTAATGCAATACATCATTTGATTTCTTGATGCTACTTTCATGAGTGTGGATTGTGGATCCAAGTAAAATGAAATCCTTCACAATTTCAATATTTTCTCCATTTATCATGATGTAGCTTATTGCTCAGGGAGCTCTGGTGGCGCAGTGCCTAAGGCATTGACTGCTAACAGAAGGCTGGTGGTTCAAACCCAGCAGCCACCCCTCAGAAGGAAGGTTGGGCAATCTACTTCCATAGTGATGTTGTTGTTGTTGTTATGTGCCGTCAAGTCGGCCCCAACTCATAGCGACCCCTCCTTGGGTTTCCAAGGCATTATCACCACGGTAGAAGGATTGCCCAACCTTCCTTCCGAGGAGTGGCTGGTGTCCATAGTGATAGTGCCTAGGAAACCCAAGGACGGGTTGCTATGAGTCAGGTCCGACTCGACGGCACATACAACAACAACAGTTTATTGGTCCAGTTGTAAGGATTTTTGTGATCTTTATGTTGAGGTGTAATTCATATTGCAGGCTGTAGTCTTTGACCTTGATGAGAAAGTGTTTCAAGTCCTTTTTCAGCAAGTACAGTTGGGTCATCTGAAGACGGCAGGTTGTTAATGAGTCTTCCACCAATCCTGATGCCACATTCTTCTTCATATAGTCCAGCTTCTCAGATTATTTGCTCAGCATACAGATTGAATAAGTGTGGTGAAATGACACAACCCTGGTGCACAACTTTCCTGATTTTAAGCCATGCAGTATCCTCTTGTTCTGTTCAAACAGCAGCCTCTTGGTGTGTGTACAGGTTCCTCATGAGCACAATGAAGTGTTCTGGAATTCCCATTCTTCTCAACGTCATCCATAATTTACTATTTATCCACACAGTTGAATTCCTTAGCGTAGGCAACAGAAACCTCGGCAACATCTCCTGGTATTCTCGCCTTTCAGCCGAACTCCATCTGGCGTCAGCAATGATACCCTCACTCCATGTTCTCGTCTGTGTCTGGCTGGATTTCTGACAGTTCCCTATCAGTATCTTGTTGCAATTTTTTTTTCTTAATTTTTTATTTTAAGAGGTTTTATTTTACATTGAACATTATGTGTACCTTTAGTTTCACTCCCTATTGACCATGTCCAACCCTAACCCAGTCTCCTCCCCTTCCTGCCCAGTAACCCTCCCCCACCTCTGTGCCCCTTATAGTTACACACTTCTGTTTGTCCTGCATTTCCTCCGTGTGACTGACTGTTGCCCCTCTGGTTCTCTGTGGTCGATTGCTCCAAGAGATGCATTTCCATAGAGTTTGTGGGTGTGTCATCCTGGGTTGAGTGGTCTGCGTGTACATCTTGTTTACTCTTAGGCTGAGAGCCAGCACCCGGGGGTGAGCTTTATTCCAGGCCCAGAGTGTATCCCAGGACCATGGTATTGGGGTCTCACCAGACTCCATCCGACCAGTAATTCTGGTCATTATTGAGTTTTTGGGTTTTGTTCCACGTTTTCCCTCCCACTCCATCCAGGATCTCCAGATTTGATCCTTTGCTAAGTGGTTGGCATTGGTAGCCAGGCACCATCTAGTTCTTCTGCTTTCCAGGGCCGTCGTGTCCCAGGGCTGATTATTTCCTAATGTCCTTGGTTTTTTGCACTCTTCTTTGCTTCCAAGGGTAGGAGACCATTAGCTGCATCTTAGATGGCCACTTGAAAGCTTTTAAGACCCAAGTCACCACTTGCCAATGTAAGATGAGGAACAGGGCTTTTATGTGTTTTGCTGTGCCAGTTGAGTCTGGGCACGTGCCCCCCAGTACTATGGTCCTGAGACGTTAGATCCGTTCGATCTCTCTTCCACAGTGTCTGGGTGTCTGTGAGGGATTACTCTGTCTGTCTTCTATTGTTTCTGTGAGGACTGTGGGTATTTTGTATCACTGGTGTCTGTGTAAGATGAGCCTCAGCTGAATCTATCCTTGGTCTAGAGTATACTCCTGTTCACTGACCCCCATCGGATCCTCTCAGATATTTGTGTGTTTATTTGTAGCCTGATGTTTGATGTTTGGAAATGCACTATTGTGGGCACACTGGTTGGTATTAGCGTCTGTCGTCTCTCTCCTATGTGCACAGTTCGGTGTCCTCCCTTTTCCTAATATTATCATGGTGGTCACAGACTCTTTCCATACATCCCTCCCCTTATCCACATCAGCGTGTGGGCCCCAACTAGCCCGAAATTAATCTCTCCCCTTCCCTTCTCCTCCCAGTAACCTACAAAGTGAGTTCCCTTTTCCAAGCAAACCCTTGTCTTTTTACAGTAATGAGCTCATACAGTACTTGTCCTGCGATTGACTTACTTCACTCAGCATAATGTCCTCCAAGTTCATGCTGTGAGATGAATCGCGTATCCCTCCTCGTTCTCTAATGTAGCAGAGCACTCCACTGTGCGCACGCACCACAATGTGGTTATCCACCTGTGCTGGTTCCCTGGTGCCACTCTGACGAGAAATATATACCACAAATGGGACAGCCTTAACAAACAGGAGTTTACTCTTACAGTTTGGAGGCTTTAAGTCCAAGTTCAAAGTGCCAAGTTCCAGGGGCTGGGTGAAAGCCCCTCAACCTTAGGGTCCAGCTCTGCCTCCTGCTCCCAGCCCACTGGAGCTAGAGGTGTTTCTTCACTTAGACAGCTGCTGGCTGCTGAGGCTGAGAAGCCCCAAGGTTGACAAGTAAAAAGACACAGTCCCAATGTTACCAAAGCATACGGCAGGCCATTAAATTAAGTCCATTGTAAGTCCCAAGGTCGGCAGAGCATAGCAGGCTACTGAGCAATGACATGGCTACATGCAGGATCCAAGCGTGCCATAAGCTATAGACCATTTGCAAGGCTTCTCCTTATATACAGGAAGCAGACCACATTCCCAAAGGCAGCTACTCAGCTGCTTGTGGTAGGTCCTACCATAGAGTTGATTGCCAGTCTCATCATGGGGAATAACTTCCAGCAGCTGCCCAGCCACTCAACTAGGCCCAACCAAGTTGACATAAAAACATAATCACCACACCACTCATCCATTGATGGGCATTTAAGTTGTTTCCATCTGTTTGCTATAGTGAAATGTGCTGCGATGAACATATGTGTGTATATGTCAGTTCGTTCACTGCCTCTCACCTCTTTAGGATATATTCCTAGTAATAGAATTGCTGGGTCAAATGGTATTTCTATTTTCAGTTTTTTAAGGAAATGCCATACCAGATGCCACAATGGTTGTACTGTTTTTCAATCCTACCAGCAGTGCATAAGAGTTACAATCCCTCGGGGACCTCCCCAGCATTTGTTATTTTCTGACCTGTTGAACTTTGCTATTATTGCTGGGGTGAGATGATATCTCATCATTGTTCTGATTTGCATCTCTCTAAGGTAGCATAGTGCCTAAAGCACTTGACTGCTCACCAGAAGGCTGGCGGTTCAAATCCACCAGCCACTCCTTGGAAGGAAGGTTGGGCAATCCTACTTACGTAGTGATACTGCCTCAGAAACCCAAGGAGGGGTCGCTATGAGTCGGGGCCGACTCGACGGCAAACAACAACAACAACAAAGACAAACAACCCAATTCAAAAAATGGGCAAAAGACTTGAACAGACACTTCACTAAAAGACGATACGCTGGCAGCCAACAAACACGTGAGGAATTGCTCATGATCATAAGTCGTTGTTGTTGTTGTTGTTATGTGCCATTGAGTTGGCCCTGACTCATAGCGACCCCTCCTTGGGTTTCTGAGGCAGTATCACTACGGAAGTAGATTGTTCAGCCTTCCTTCCTTCTGGTTAGCAGTCAAGTGCCTTAGGCACTATGCTACCAGAGCTCCTATCTCTTTTAATAGGTAACACCAACCAAAGTAACCATCTAAGAATCCAAAATTCCACTTCCTAGGCTCCTTCCTTCTTTCCTTTACAAAATCCCATGCTTCTACGAGTCTGGAGCCACTGCAGTGAATCCCACCGCTTCTGACACCAACTGCTAAAGGGGCAAGGAGGCCACACCTTCTGACCTCCTCTAACTCCACAAGAGGAAGACAGAATCACCATCAATAGCCCATGGCCTATCCCTGCAAGGCCAGACATGCTGCCTCCCTCCAGCCCTTTCACCAACCATTCCTCCCACAGCACCCACCACTTTTCTGCTGGGTTCAATAATTCGCTGCAGTGGCCACACAGAACTCACAGATTATGGGGTTTAATAGGGAACCACCAAGCTACAATTCAAATTCAGGAACAACACTCAGTCTCTCTCAGCCCGTCGTCTCTCAGCCAACAGTCTCTCTCAGTCTCTCTCCCAACAGTGTGTGTCTCTCAGTGTCTCTTTCTCAGCAGCACATGTCTCTCAGGAGCGTGTTTCTCTCAGCAGCACATCTTTCACAGCCAGCAGTCAGAAAGACTTCTCTTGCCTCTAGGAGGCCTCCTTTTGAGCCTGGCAGAGTGGCTAAACTAACCAATCATAACATCAGAATTCTAAGCACCTGAGAGAGAGAACTTCCTAGAACATTACTTTGTGCCACTCATCAGAAATACCTCAGGTGGGTAATCAGGAGCTCCTCAGTTGCTCATGGCAAATTGCACTACGGAGTTTAGAAAGACTTATGGCTGGAAAAGCCATACCAGGTAATTTACTATACCTCAGACGTTACACTGTTATTCACAGGCCCGCAGCTCAAGTTCAGCAAAGACCAATTGTAAGGGGGCTGCCACTTTTAGCAAGATTCAGACACACGCAAAAATCCTGTTCTCCAGGCCCCTCCAATGTGCCAAAAGCTGACCTAGGATAACTGCCCTGATCCATCATCTGGGATGGGAGTTCCTCTCAGGGCCTGCCCACTTGCGACGTTAATGTTCTCTCTGCTCAGGCTTCAGTGGTGCTGGAGCCAGAAAAATGCCTGCTCGTACCCAGCGGTCCCAAGTTTGTTGATAAAAGCAGGTGCCAGCCCCTCCATGCCAAAAAGCTAACTTAGGGTAACTGCCCTGATCCACAGTCCACGGCGGGAGTTCCTCCCAGGGCCCACTTGCTTGCAACATTAATGTTCTCTTGCTCAGGCTTCTGTGGTACCAGAGCCAGGGTAATCTCTGCTCCCTCCCAGTGATCCCAAGTTACCAATAAAAGCAGGTGCTGGACGTAGATCCGTGGAGTGGCCGCAGGTTCTCTTGTGTGGTGCGTCCCCTCCACTGCCCCAGGGAGGTCTCCGATGGCCTTTCTTGCCTGGTGGTTGGCACTCCGCAGGGCAGATTCACCTGTTGTTATTTTTTCCCCTCCTGGGTAATTGCACTGGCCCTTTCTCCTTTCTAATCCTCCTGCCCTGAGTATGGCGTACTCTGAAGGGCTGTTCAGAGCACCAGAATCCCCATTTCAAACTGCTGCACCTAGTTTTTTAGGAACTAATATCTTCACCAGATTCTACTTTATGTGATACTAATGATGTTGTTATTCTTGTTATGTGCCGTCAAGTCAGACCTGATTCATAGCGACCCTTTGGGTTTCTGAGGCGGTATCACTACGGAAGTAGATTGCCCAACCTTCCTTCCAAGGAGTGGCTGGTGGGTTTGAACCGCCAGCCTTCTGGTTAGCAGTCAAGTGCCTTAGGAATGATAATTTCTGCATTCTCTTGGAACATCTTACTTTGGAACAGACACAAATTTGGATGTCTTCCAGTCAGTTGGCATGTTAGCTGTATTCCAGATTTCTTGACATAGATGAGTGGGTGGTTCCAGTGTTGCACTGTTTGTTGAAACATCTCAGTTGGTAGTCCATCAGTTCCTGGAGCCTTGCTTATCACCAGTGCCTTCAGGGTAGCTTGGACTTCTTCCTTCAATACCCTTGGTCTTAGTCTTATGCTACCTCCTGAAATGGTTGCGTGCTGATCCGTTCTTTTGGGGCAATGACTGTGTATTCCTTGCTCCTCCTTTTGAGGCTTCCTGCATCATTCAGTATTTTGCCAATAGAATCCCTCTATATTACAACTTAAGGCTTGAGATTTTTCTTGAGTTCTTTCAGCCTGAAAAATACTCAGTGTGTTCCTCCCTTTTGGTTTTCTCAGAGTATCCTTTAAACAGCTTATTTAATGTTTTTGTATAGTAGTCCATTGCTTGGGCTTCCTCAGGTCGAATTTGTTCATTTCACTTTTTTTGATGTATGACTGCTGTGCTAGTTCGGTTTGTGTGTCAGCTTGGCTGGGCCTGGTTGAGTGGCTGGGCAGCTGGTGGTAGTTATTCCCCATGAGGAGACTGGCAATCACCTCCATGGTGGGATCTACCACAAGCAGCTGAGTAGCTGCCTTAGGGATGTGGTCTGCTTCCTGTATATAAGGAGAAGCCTTGGGAATGGTCTCTAGCCTGTGGCACGCTTGGACCCTGCATGTAGCCGTGTCATTGCTCAGCAGCCTGCCATGCTCTGCCGACCTTGGGACTTACAATGGACTTAAGTTAATGGCCTGCCATGTGGTTTGGTAACATCGGGACTGTGCCTTTTTACTTGTCAACCTTGGGGCTTCTCAGCCTCAGCAGCCAGCAGCTGTCTGAGTGAAGAAATGCCTCTAGCTCCAGTGGGCCGGGAGCAGGAGGCAGAGCTGGACCCCAAGGTTGAGGGGCTTTCACCCAGCCCCTGGAGCCTGGCACTTTGACTTGGACTTAAAACCTCCAAATTGTGAGAATAAACTCCTGTTTGGTAAGGCCATCCCGTTTGTGGTGTATTCCTGTCAGAGTGGCATGAGGGAAGCAGAACAGCTGCATACTGTGTTGTTATCTTACCAGTCTTCTGAAATCTGGCATTTTTATATTGTTGCTGTCGTTAGGTGCCATCGAATCACTTCTAGCTCATAGTGACCCCATGCACAACAGAAAGCAACACTGCCCGGTCCCTGCCACCCTCATGGCCCTCGCTCTGTTCAAGGCACTGTTGCGGCCACTGTGGGCGTCCGTCGCGTTGAGGCCCTCCTCCTCTCTGGCCCTCTGCTTGAACAGGCCTGGCGTCCTTCTCCGGAGACCGGTCCCTCCTAGAACGCGGCCAGCATGCGGGAGGCGCAGTCTTTCTGTCCTCATTTGTGGAGAGCATTGTGGCTGTGCCTCCAGGACAGGTTGTTCGTTCTTCTGGCCGTCCGTGGTAATTGAATATTCTTTGCCAGAATTCAAAGACATCAATTCTTCTATTTTTTAAAAGGATGTTGCTTCAACTCTGAAAATCAAATTCTGCCCCTTCCTTGTGATTTGTTGTTGACTGTTGTGACTGCTGTTGTTGATGTGGCTTTTGACTTCTTCTTACTGGTTGTGTATGGTTTGTTTTCTTTATCTTGTGTGGCCACTGGAGTCTGTTGATTGAGTCAGTTACTGAGTTGACAGGATCACTTAAAACACCTGGAACAACAACAGAAAAACTCCCACATCTCTGTTTTCAGATTGGCTCTGAGTATACACCGGGAAACGCTGCAGACACGCAGCCAGGCAGTTTACTGCAGCCTTTCCTTCCTGCTGTCACAGAGCCTGATGGTCACTCCAATGAAGGCAGTGGGGCTTCTCAGGTCTTTTCTTACCCTGAACCTGGACATAAGCATGATCTTCTAGATTCCACGGAATTATGTAGAACTTTCAAAACCATTATTTCTGAAAGCATCTCACACCCCAGTTCTTATTCCTAGACTTTTCCATTTGTCTCTCTGCCCTACCTGTTTTCTCTTGCCCCAGCTGGGACCACCTGCTACATTCACTTTAAATGTTTACAAAAAATGCCCCCTCCATTATACAGATTTCTGAGTTAGGCAACATGACACACTTTTGAATCCAGTTTTTCATGGAGCCACAAGCAGGTCAAAACAAGCAACCTCAATTCTTTGAGAACAAGGCTCTGTCCCTTCTAGTCTAAGAAACCTGTATCAGCTTTGGGGACTGACATCTTCAAGGCTACTGAGCTTAGGGACCAGGACATGAGGTCAGGGTAGGTTAAAACTCCCCAAAGCTTTCCCACTGAGATTCAGGTGTCTTTTTCGTGACCACGCTTTGATTAATTTCCGAAGTCCTGATAGAGTAGAATCTGATAGTGTTTGCCAGTTTGTTTACTACTTCCATAGATGTACGTTTAGAATACCCCAACTCCATCATGCGTGCTGATACCACCCTTCCCCACTGCTGACTTGCCAGTGTGTGCTTCTCAACATCTCTTCCAGTTCTTATAGTGAGCTCCTTCAGAATCAGAAGTCCTTTCTTTTGTCCTTATGAGAGAATTGTCTAGAATTCTGCACACTAAAAATTTGTAAAATCGTGGTTACTTAGTATTAACCAAGGGGAAGCTGGTGGCATAGTGCCTAAGACATTTGACTGCTAACCAGAAGGCTGGTGGTTCAAACTCACCACTACTCCTTGGAAGGAAGACTGGGCAGTCTGCTTCTGTAGAGATACCACCTCAGAAACCCAAGGAGGAGTCACTTTGAGTCGGAATCGACTCAATAGCAGTGAGTTGTTTGTTTGTTTTTTTCCAGTATTAACCTACTGTATTGATCATGGATTACTAAAATACTTTGTTTATTAATTTTTATTGTAGTTTTATTATAGTTGATAATTTTTCAGTATCCTTTGTGGAGTTTAACAGCAAGACATCAATTATTCATGTTGCCAGGAAGCCTTTTCTTCATGGGTATAGGTAGTTTTGTAAAAGTTATTTAAAACAGTACCTTGCTATTCTTCCGTCTATGCATTACTAAACTTTGCTGACTTTCCCCCTGCCACTGTTGTTTATAATTCAGAGTCACTATTTACATATTTGGTTCTTAGATAAATTTGTTGTGTATTATTTATCATGATGTAGTGCTGTGCCCTAGCTTTTTTGTATTCAGTAATTATACATTAAATATGTATTAATGTAACATTTATTTCTTTTCAAATATGAGACACTCATATGTCTCCTGTTAGCTGGTGTGTGCTTTGGGTACCTATGGAAAAACACCCCAAACTGCACGTAATTGCCCCGTGCTCCTAAACCTTTAAAGACCATAGTTGAAAAGTTTCATAATTCTTCATTAAAATTATTAGTTTTTTCTGTATTTTTCTCGGTATAAAATATTTACCTTCCAACACTAATTAATTGGAATCCCATGGTTTTTATGTGTGTTTCAGATATCTCTGCTAGATTGCTGGTCAAGGAATTGCCACCAAAACAAGACATTGATAAAGAACAATTATATCAAATGATGGTAATGAAGAAACAAGAAAGGCACGGTACTGACAGTTTTTACATCATTGATGTCTCGGAAAACAAGAGTAAAGTTGAGAGTTGGTGGACATGTGAAGAACGAAATTACAAAAGAGAGCCTGTGACCCGTAACAAAAAGCTAACTGATACAAAAGACCAACAACTTAAAAAATCTTGGACTAATATACCACTGAAATGGAATGTTTCTATAAGAAAAAGTACGTATCAGTATTTCAGACATAACTCATATATAAGGAATTTGTTAAAACTAAAATATAACATAGGACATATAGGAAGAAAACATAGGAAACATTTTCAAACTAAGACTGGATTAAGCTTTCAGTCCCATTTGGCAGAAATGCAGAGATTTCAAACTGAGGAAAAAATGGATGAATGTAAGCAAGATTTGAAGTCTATCAGCAATGACCCCTCAATTTCATCACTTCTAAGAACTCCTCCTAGTAACAAAACCAGTATTTGTAGCAACTATGGGGAGGTTACTATGCATCCTTCATTACTTACACAACGCCAGAAAATACACAGTAGAGAAAAACCTTACAAATGTAATGAGTGTGGGAAGGCTTTTAGCCAGTGCTCAATCCTCACCAGTCATCAGAGAATTCATTCTGAGCAGAGACCATACAAATGTAATGAGTGTGGCAAAACCTTCACTGATCGTTCAAACCTTACTCAACACAAGAGAATCCACACTGGGGAGAAACCTTACAGATGTAATGAATGTGGTAAGGAATTTACCAGACGTTCATACCTGTGGGGTCATGAGAGAATTCACACAGGAGAGAAACCATATAAATGTAATGACTGTGGCAGAGCCTTTAACCGGCTGTCAAACCTCAGCAGACACCAGAGAATCCATACCGGAGAGAAGCCATATAAGTGTAATGTGTGTGGCAAGGATTTTACCATACGTTCACACCTTTGGGGTCATGAGAGAATTCACACTGGAGAGAAGCCTTTCAAGTGTAATGACTGTGGCAAAGCTTTTACCGAGCGTTCAAACCTTACTCAACATAAGAGAATCCACACTGGTGAGAAACCGTACAAATGTAATGAATGTGGGAAGGATTTTCCCACACGTTCACACCTTTGGGGTCACGAGCGAATCCATACTGGAGAGAAGCCTTACAAATGTAGTGACTGTGGTAAAGCCTTTACCGGGAGTTCAAATCTTACTCAACATAGGAGAATCCATACCGGAGAGAAGCCGTATAAATGTGATGTATGTGGCAAGGCCTTCAGTCAAAATTCAAGTCTTACTGTTCATCAGAGAATTCATACTGGGGAGAAACCTTACCAATGTAAAGAATGTGGCAAAGCCTTCAAGCAGTACTCAAGCCTCACTCGACATCAGAATATACACCCTGGAGAGAAGCCACACACGTGTAATGTGTGTGGTAAGGCTTTTATCAAACGCTCACACCTTTGGGATCATGAGAGAATGCACAGTGGAGAGAAACCATACAAATGTGTTGTATGTAGCAAGGCTTTTAGGCAGCGGTCTGACCTCAGGATTCACCAGAGAATTCACACTGGAGAGAAACCTCACAAATGCAGTGAGTGTGGTAAATCGTTTGCACAGTTCTCACAGTGGACGAAGCATCAGATGATTCATTCCAGAGGGAACTGAGTCTTTAGTGCTACTTAAAGATTGAGCAGCCTCAGAGGTCAAGTTCTAAAGAGTAATTACAAGTCAAAGTCATTTATGAGATGCTGAGTGTCAGAGGAGCAACTCCATCTGTGGAAGGGTCCAATCATATTCCGTTTATAAAATGTTTTTATTATTTGACGTTTCTGTAACAGGCTACATTTCTCCTGATGTCAGTCAGGCGGAGGTGCGGAGATGCGAAGTGTGTTTATGTCACGCCTTCATGATAGATACCTCTTGTTCCATTATGATAGTCTCCAGGAAGCGATCAGTAAGATGAAAGGGTCTAATTCTTTAAGTAAGGTTCATTCGTAACAGTGCTCCTTGATAAAAAGAAAGACTTTGAATTTTAAAACATTGTATAAATGTGAATGAGACTTTGGAGAGGGGAAGACAACAGATGTAACACTTGGATCTTGATCATCATATTTGATACATCCAGGGTCCCTTTCTACAAGTTGGTTGGTACAACAGAGGGCTACTATGGGTTATCAGAATTGCTCTAACAGCTGACCAAGAAACACAACAGTCCAGCACATTGCAAGAGTGAGCTTTCCACTGGGGCAGTCCAAGAGGTTATCAGGGATGGCTTGTATGGTAGAATAATCAAGGAGAAATGTGGTCCCTCGGTCATTTGAAAGGAAATAGTTGTTGTGTGTCAAAGATGAATGAAAAAAATTACCATATTCTTGGAAACTGAGGAGAGCAATTATGAGGGAGGGGAAGTTAATCAAAAGAATGCAGTGCATATGTGGGATTCATGTTTAATCGTTGATAAGTATTTTGCTACCATTTAGAATGTTTCAGAGCTCATATTTTAATAAAATTTAATCATTTTTCATAATCCTGTTTTTCTTCTATCAAATCTATCCCACATTATTGAGGTACTTCTAACAAACTAACAGTGCACTTTAGGTTCTCAAAGTTGAGTGGAATCTGTAATAATTTCTTATGGTGGAATCAAGCTATACACAATTTGGGGACTATGTATGTGATAGTTAGGGTTGTGTGTCAACTTGGCTGGGCTGTGATTCTCAGTGGTTTAGCAGTTATGATGTAGTTATACTCCATGATGAATGAGATCTGATGTAATGTAGTTACCTCTGTGATGAGATCTGTGAGCAGTCCATCAGCTGAAAAGGAGAGGCCTTCATGGTGTGGCCCTGCTCCCTGTATGGGGGAAGCTCTGGCAAACCTCTCTGGCTTTTGGTGCAGGATCTTGCATCTGGCTCATCATCTTCTGGACTTCAACCAGTGGCCTGCCGTACTGCCTGTCGATCTTGGGATTGTACCCTTCACAGTCTGGACCAACAGCCTGCCATTTTACCTGCCAATCTGGATTTGGCAGCCTCTGAAGCCAGAAGCCTGCTGTATTACCTGCCAACCTTAGGTCCATCAGTCCCTGCAGCTACGTCAGTCAGAAGAAGACAGACATTCTGCCACCCTCCAACCTTTTTATCAATTCTGACACCAGCTGCCCCTCCCACAGCACTCTGCTTCTCTGCTGGGTTCAGTGATTTCGTTGCAATGGCCACACAGAACTTAGAGACAATACGCACAATTATGAAATTTATTAGGGAAATAACAGGTTAGAATTCAGGTTCCAGACTGCTCAGGATAGAATTTGATCAGGACATCCTCCCCTCAGCCATGCCCTGTTTGGCCCTCTGTCCTTGGCCTGGCCTCTGCCCTGCTCAGGCAAGTGTCGCAAAGATCTTTTAGCTCTGCCATGCCCAGAGAGGCACCTCGACCCACAGCAAGACGCCTGCCCAGAGGCACTCAGCTCTTCCTGTTGCGTGGGCCAGCAAGCCTGCTGCTCTGCCTCATGCCAGTCTCTCGGTTCTGCTGCCATCTCTGTGCTGTCTCTGTGCCTCAGCACCAGGATCTCAGGTCCAAGGATGTGCGCCACTCTTGGCTCTTCAGTCTTTGGAGCAGGGAGATCCTCCTTTCTGCCTCTGAGAGGACTCATTTTAAGCCTAGAGGAGTGACAAAACCGACCAATCCCCACATTAGGGTTCTATACGCTTTATTTCCACAGTCCCGCCTTCAAGAAGGATATCGTGCTTGGTGAAGTGGAGGGTCAACGAAAAAGGGGAAGACCCCTCAATGAGATGGAATTGACAAAGTGGCTGTGACACTGGGCTTAGGTATACCAAGGATTGTGAGGGTGGCACACAACTAGACCTGTGACCCTGTAGTACATAGGGTTGCTATGAGTCAGAGCCAACTTGATACACCTAACAATAACAACAACAATACCCCAAGATGCCATGTCCTTTAATTATATTACTAACATGGGCCACAAGCACCTCACATTTACATAGCCCAACCCAGTCGTCTGGTGAGAGTCACAAAGACCACAGCTAGAAGAGCCATACTGAGTAACTCACTGCACCACATGGATACAACCTAAATGTCCATCAAGTGATGAGTAAACAAAATGTGGTATGTCCATAAAATGAAATATTACTCAGCCATACAGTCTCGATACCTGCTACAACACGGATGAAACATGAAACCACTATTGAGTGAAATAAGTGAGTCACAAAAAAGACATATATTGTATGGTGTTACATGGAAACACAAAACCAACTCACTGCCATCAAGTTGGTCCTGACTCATAGTGACCCCCATTGTGTTTCCAAGGCAGTAAATCTTTACGGAAGTAGACTGCCCCATCTTCTGCATACAAAACCAAGAACAGGCAAATGTATAGAGACCAGTGTTTATTAGTGGTTACCAGGCATGGGAGGGATGTTGTTTAGGAAGCAGTGAGTTTCTGTTTATGGTGATGGGAAATTTGACAACTATTATGGATGATGGTTGCATGATTATTGTAATTGATATAACTGAATTTTACACCTCAGAATGTTGAATTGATGTACCAAATGTGAGTGACACACTGGCACTGATGAAGAGGAAGACATAGAGGGGTGCATGGGAGGTACAGACAACAAAGAGAAACCCTTTTGCATATACAATACTGTTAGCAGTCATGGCAAGCATTGATCTATAAATTATGTATATATAATATATGTAATTGGCAAATGTATGTATTTTTACTACAAAAAATATGTAAAGAATACTCTGATATGAATAATATTAATTGAAGCTCTTAAAATTAATATGAAACTTAGAAAAGTATGAGAAAATATGCAAAATGGAATCTGAAAGGCCAGGGATCTTATTTGAATAAATTAAAGTGAATATGAACCTGGAAGTATTAGAACACTTCAAAACTAGAAAAATATCACAGGATGTATATGAACTTGACACATACTGAAGCTCGCAGTTTTGCCTGCCATCTGGAACCCTCACTGTTGAAAATCATTCTCCTTTAAATGTTGCTCCCCTAACTTCCAAAAGGAAATGCCGGGATGGTTGCTGTAGAGTTGACTGATTCACGCCAGCCTTAGGTATCACAGAACAAAATGTCGCCTGGCCCTGCATCTCACTACGATCAAGAAATGAGAAATATTTTCAATAGAGATCCAGTTGCTGTCTCCATGAAGCTCATTGCACAGTGAGCTTTAACAAAGAAAATAGTTCAATTGCTGCTCAAAATGTTTCAAAATGATAAAATGTTGACAGAATGACAAAATTTGATTAATTCCATTAGACTCATTATCAGTGCATGAAGATTTACAGAAACAACTGATTCTGAAGATTCTTTTAGTGCTTTTGTAGAGAAGATTTAATAGCACATCCAGGTTCCCTTATGCGTGGACTAAACATCACCAACCAGCGTGTGGATTACATTTAATTATTTGGGAACTGTTGGGGGTTCGTGTAGGGTCTAGAACAGTGTTTTTTCACAAGCTCAATTCTTCTTGTCTGGCTTTGGCTCGCTACCTGTTTCTACCTGCAGTGCAATGGGTTTCTCTTTTATATGGCTTTTTTGGCTCTGGGTTTGTAATTCTGCTAGAAAAGATTAGTTGGGCCACAGTCTTCCTGCGACTGGTCTATTTTACACGCTTTCCAGGGATTGGTTGATTTGCTATTCAAATAGTGGCTTGAAAATACACCCAATACTATTGAGTTACTTGCAGTCCATGAAGGAGGGTTCTGGTTCCCTAATGCCGCTCTGACAGGAATAGACCACCAATGGGATGGCTTTAACAAACAGGAGTTTATTCTCTTATAGATTGGAGGCTTTCAGTCTGAGTTCAAAGTTCCAGGCTCTAGGGGTGGGGTGAAAGCCCCCCAGCCTTGGGCTTCAGCTCTGCTTCCTGCTCCCAGCCCACTGGAGCTGGAGGCTTTTCTTCACTCAGCTGCTGGCTGCTGAGGCTGACAAGCCCCAAGGTTGACAAGTAAAAACGCACAGTCCTGATATTAACAAACCACATAGGCTATTAATTCTGGTCCATTGAAAGTCCCAAAGTCAGCAGAGCTTGGCAGGCTGCTGAACGACAGCTTGGCTACATGGAGGGTTCAAGCGTGCCATAAGCTAGAGACCATTCCCCAAGGCTTCTCCTTATGTACAGGAAGCAGACCACATCCCTAAGGGAGCTACGCAGCTGCTCACAGTAGATTCCACCATGGAGTTGATTGCCAGTCTCGTGATGGGGAATACCACATCCAGCTGCCCAGTCACTCAACCGGGCCCAGCCAAGTTGACACACAAACTTAACTGCCACAAGGAGATTGGCCAGTTCATGGTCCTCCTGGGAGGTCCATGCTTTTGAAATTGACAAGATGTTTGCATATATGAGTGGTCAGCTCCACAGAGGTGTTTCAGAGGAAGGACAGAGACCTCCTGAGAGAGCTGTAACACAAATCAATGGCTGTAACGCTGAAGATGACAAGGAGCCCAGAAGGGGCACCAATGGCAGAGGCCAACAGTGAGAGGCCCAGAAGGAGGCCTGGCAGCGGAGAGTCAGCAGCAAGATGCTCAGGAGGAGTCTGCCAACAAAGCTGGCCATGAGGACAGAAAGCCGCTGCCAAGAGAGTACCTGAAAGCTGAGCGGGCTGCCACACCGGCCGTGAGTTGGGCCAGTTAGCAGCGGAGAGGGCAGAGGCAGAGAGGTGTGATGGCTGAGAGGGACCTGCTTTCTGGACAGCCAAGAGAGGCCTCTTGCTAGCATGGCAGACAGGCCTGCTAGCGTGGCAGTGAGCAGGTGATGAGCTGGCCTGGTTGGAAGTGCTCTCGCGCTGATGAAGGTAGGGATGTGCTCAGTACTTTGGGGAGCCTTCCAGACCTTGCCCGTGTGTTTCCTGATCCTCATCCCAAGGGGTAGCCCGTTACTTCCCTAATAATCCACATAACTGTGAGTGTGGTTTGTCAGTTCTTGTGGCCATTACAAGGGATTATCCAATCACTAAGAAATAGGGAGTGTCTTGGGGGAACAGAAATGGTGCAGAAGTGGGAGGGTGGAGGTGCGTCTGACCTCCACTTCATAGGAGCCAGCTTTGTGCTGATCCTGATTCTTAACCCTCTTTAAGATAGATGATTCCTTAGGCCGTACGTCATCACAGCAGACCCTTAGCCATCGAGTCAATTCTGACTCGAGGCGGTCCCATGTATCATGGAGTAGAACTTCTCCATTGGGTTTACCTGGCTGTAGTCTTTACAGAAGCAGATTGCCATACCTTCATTCTATGATGCTGCTGCATAGGACTGAACTTGCCAACCTTCAGGTTAGTGACAGCACAACCATTTGTACCACCCTGGGACCTGGGTGTATATCCAAAAACCACACCATTTGCCACTGAGTCAGTTCTGACTCCTGGTGCCTCTTGTGCATCAGAACATAACTATGATCCATAGGGTTTTCAATGGCTGATTTTTGGGGGGAAGTAGGTTAGTGCATTAACCATTTGTACAAGCCATGGACTCCTCCCTCCCTCCCTCCCCTCCTCCCTCTCTCTCATCTCTCTCATTTCTCTATCTATGTATCTCCAGTAGAGACAGAGGCTGTAAAGCAAACAATAAGCATAGGAAAAACAAAGACGTTTATAAAAGATAACACAAAAAGAACCAGATTTGTATAGTTTCCCCATGACATTCTTCCAGCGTTTTAAATACCAGGTCAAGCAATGCTACTTACGCTACTTAAGACTACTGAAGAAGGAAATCTTCCAACAAAATGTTATGAAGAATGTATCAGAGTGAAGCCAAAAGCTTCCAAAGAGTCCATCACATATGATACTACAGAGAAATCTCACATGAGTTACAGAGACGGAAATATTCAACACAAGGAATATTGCAACAACACATTAAAATGTTACTTCATGACCACATTCAAGTTATGTCAGGAATGCAATGATGATTTAATATAATAAAATCCATTAAAATAATCAAATTTATAAGATTAGAAAGTCATGTGATTATGTTAACAGATGGAAAAAAAATTTGGCAGAAATTTACAGGAGAAAATGATTTTTAAAAAAAATAGCCCAATCTCGAGGGAATTGGTGTGTAATTCTATAACTGCACATAACATATATTGCTGAGTCATTAAGCGATTATATTCCTTATGAGAAAACACTTGATTGAGCCCTACTAACGTCAGAAAGAACATGTTGGTCCCAGCTCTATAGTGTTTTACTGGAAGAATTAGTCGAGGTAATTAAAATAAGGAAAGTGAGTGGACAACCTTGCTATATTCCTAATCCTGGAGAAAAGCATTAAATCTCCACTATGAGGTATTATTATAGCTGTTGGTTTCATTTTAAATTCCCTTTATCACTTGGGATGTTCCTTCCCATTCCTAGTTTCCTGAGAGGTTTTTGTTTGTTTGCTTTAAACGAATGCGTGTTAAATTCTTTCAGAAATTTTTCCTGCATCCTTTGAGATCCTCATAGGGTTTTCCTTCCTTTTTCTGTGAATATTGTGAATGTTATCAGTTTATTTTTAAATGTTGAACCAGCCTTGCATTGTTGTGCCCAGGTTATGAAGGAGTAGTTCGGGGTGAATAAATTGCCAACATGTGACAATGCAAAAAGCAATAGGAAAGTTTATTAGCTAACTTAAGTTAGGGTCCTTGCCTTCACCCTCACAGTGGGTTGAGCAAAAGACCCCATGCTCTTACATTTAGGGATATTTAT
>NW_006922276.1:928347-928907 GCF_000298275.1 Orycteropus afer afer | reverse complement strand
CCCTGCTGAGCTCATAGAGTGACTTCGCTTTTGTGGTGAAATCTAAAATCCACAGCCGGCAATAACCTACTGTTCCTAGAAATTCTCTCATCTGCTTTGGGCTTGTGGGTGGGGAATCTGTAGGATCGTCTGTTTCATGGCTTCAGTGAGCTACCTCTGCTCAGCTCTTAACTTATACCCCAAATATGTGGCTTAGCTATCTGAGCTTTCTTGGTACTAGCTTGATATTCCAGCTCCCCCAGAGTGGTGAGCAGTTCCCTGGTTGCTTGGATACAACTTGCTTTATTGGGGGCTGTGATCAACAAATCGTTTACATATTGTAGTAAAGTAATTTGTGGGTTTTGACCCCTGTACTCACGCAAGTTGTTACTTAAAGCTTCGTTGAATAAAGTGGGAGAGTGCTTGAAACCTTGGACCAATCTCGTCCACGTTAGCTGGCCGAGGATTTTATCCATCTCGTTAACCCATTCGAAGGCAAAAATGTCTTGGCTCTGTGGGGCTAGGGGCAGGCTGAAGAAAGCATCCTTCAAATCCAGGGTAGTATACCACACATGATCTGG
>NW_006922276.1:926325-927667 GCF_000298275.1 Orycteropus afer afer | reverse complement strand
TCTACTGGCTTCCCCTCCACCTTCAGGGTTACCCAAGACTCAGGGAGGGGTTCTGAGTCCCGTTTCCCCTAGTCACTGTCCTCACCTGCTACCAATGTCCTAACAGGAGCAGGCTTTTCATATATTTTTTTGTTCTCTTTCTTTGGGCATTCATTTTTCTAGTGTCCAGTCCGCTTGCAAAATGTGCATTGGTTCGGGGCCAGGGGTGGGTCTCGGTGGGGCCTGTTATGATGATCTAGTCTCCTTCCTCTCCCTTTCCCTATGTCTCCCCAAGCTCCGGCAAAGAAAATCTTTGCTACTCCTTCTGATTTTGTTTATTCTCCTTAGCTTGGTATTCCCTTTCCTCCCTCCGTATTCTCTCCTCCCTTTCTTCTGGAGTTTCTCTAGTATTAAACACCCTTTCTGCTACTTTCATTAAATCCTGTAAGGTCTGCTCACCTAGTCTGTCTATCTTTTGAAGCTTTCTTCTGATATCAGGGGCTGCTTGGCTTACAAAAGATAGAACCACTGCTGCTCTATTCTCATCGGCTAGCGGATCCATGGGAGTATACAGCTTAAATGTGTTCATTAACCTCTCTAGATATGCTGCAGGGCTCTCTGTTGGCTCCTGCTTGACTAAGTTTACCTTGGTCAAATTAGTCGGCTTCCTTGCTGCTGCTCGGAGACCGGCTATTAGAATCTGGTGGTACTTTTGGAGACTCTCCTTACCCTTCAGTAGTTCATAGTTCCAACCGGGACGAGATAACAGGAACCCAGCATCAATTAAATTCTGTAGCGTGGTAGGTTGTTCATTATCTCCAGGTACACATTTCCTGGCCTCGGTCAATATCCTTTGTTTTTCTTCAGTGGTGAACAAAACCTGCAATAGCTGCTGACAATCATCCCAAGTGGGGTTATGAGTAAACAATATAGATTCGAACAAATTAATTAGGTTTTGGGGGTTTTCAGAAAAGGGGGGCATTTTTCCCTTTCCAGTTATACAGGTCTGATGTTGAAAACGGCCAGTACTGCTAGGTTCTGCTTCCGTCCTCACGGGGTGGGCCAACCCCTCTGAGAGGCAGCGCCTGGACAGCAGATGATGGGGCTTCAGCCTCCTGAGAGGCCCTCTGGCGTGGGTGGAGACCAGAGGCTGGGCCCGTAATGACGGGCGGCGCACTTGGAGCATTCGCTCCATTCCCTCCCGACACTTGTGGAACCTGGGGAGGTGGCGGAGGGGCATAGGGAGGTGGAGACATGCTGCTTTCTAGATCCATCAGATTGAGGTCGACCTGGGAATCAGGTAAAACCAGTGGAACAGCGGCTCGGGAGACAGGTCATTTTGGCTTCTCCTTTTCATTGGTCT
>NW_006922276.1:911578-923749 GCF_000298275.1 Orycteropus afer afer | reverse complement strand
AGGTGGGTGAGAGGCTTCTTGGAGCCATGCAGATTTCTGATAAAAGGCTCTGAGGTATGGGATATTTACTACAGGTATTAGGGCTCAGCATGGGACGTGTCAATCTCCATACTAAAGGCTTCTGGTTAAGAGACCTTTCAGGCTTTACAGCATTTCCAGAATGAACTCCCCTAGGATATGATGTATTATTCAATATTCACATGACTGGATTTAGTTTGCTTGTATTTTGAGGAATTTTGCATTTATGGCCATGAAAGTGTGAAGTTTTCTTTTCTTGAAAAGTCGCCCTCTAGTTTTGGTCTCAGGACCTCACAGAGGCTTGGGAGACGAAGTCAAGGGGCTTGCTGCTCTTCTGTTTTCTGGAAAAGTTTGTGTAGAATTGGTAGTAGTTCTTTCTTCGGTAAATTCACCAGGGAACACATCTGGCCTGAAGTTTTCTTTATTAGAAAGTTTCTAACTATGAATTTTTTCTCTTTAATACATATACCAAAATAAAATAAACCCATTGCCAGGATTCTGACTTATAGTGACCCTCTAAGAGAGAGTAGAATTGCCCCATAGGGTATCCAAGGCTGTAAATCTTCAGGGAAGCAGATTGCCTCACATTTCTCCCCCCAAGCAGCTGGTAGCTTCCACACGTCCACCTTCTGGATAGCAACCAATGTTTAACCAGTTCCACTAGTAGAGAGCTACAGGAAAGTAGTAAACTGCACTCTGTCAAAGGCGGAAAACCTGGGAGAGCTGGAAAAATAAGGCAGCCCCATCGAGTTCCGGTTCGCACAGGTTTCACTGCGTTTCTTTGTGAGGGGCGTTTGTTTTCAAGGAATCAGTCCCACTTCATCTAAATTGCCCAATTTATGGGCATCAAGTTGTTCATACAATTTTTATTCTTTTTAAATGTTTGTGAGTCTACAGCATCCAATATCAGTGCCAAACACACCTCTAAGCTTTAATTTTTTGAAACCTCGACTATTTAAAACAGTCAGTGATGCAAACGGTTTCAAATCCAGAAAGCGAGCCACCTGCGGGTGGAGGCAGAAGCAATCTCAAGGCCGGCCCCGGCCCCGCCCCCTCCCTCAGCCCCGCCCCTTGGCCGTTGGCCCCGCCCCTACGTTGCCCCGTCGGCCGCTTCAGGCGTGCGCCTGCGCAGTTTCAGACAAAAGCGGAAGTGGACAATGAGGAGCGACAGTTACCGTGAGGTTGGTGAGTTTTGGTCATTTGGGTTTAACTCTGCGCTCCGCGTCCTCCATACCTGGCCTGGGGGCCGCTCGGGATGTTAAAGTCCCCGCGCAGCCGTGAGACGTTCCGAGCGCTGCTCGCTCCGCCGCCGGCCGGGACTCGCGTCCGTTGGGCGTGAAGTCGCGCGGAGGCGTGTCCCGCCCGGGCCTTCCTGCGCTCCGGCCGCGCGGACGCCGCCTACTGACTTGTTTTCTTGCCCGTAACCCCCCCCCCCTCCGACCCCGGCCGCCCTGCGCTGCGTAAGGTCCGCCCTGCGTTGCGTGGGTCCCGCCCCTGCAGCCCCAGCCTCCCCCCGGGTCCCGTGTCCTTTCCCGGGTCTTCTTCTCTCTCCCGACACCCCGTCCTCGCGTCGTCTTCAGCACAGCATGGGGCCTGTCGCTCCCCGGCCTCCCCTTCGCAGGGAGAGGAGTTCGCCCGGGTCCGTTCCCATCCCGCTTCACAGCCCCTCCCTGCGGACGAGGGAGTCGGAGACCGAGCAGCTGCGGGGAAACTGGAAACACGAGCGGAGCAAAGACGGCGGAGGGAGTGCGGGCCCCACGCCGACTGGAGGCCGGGGAGGGGCCTGCGGAAAGGTGGCGCGGGAACGAAGCCAGAGCAGCCGGGAGGAGAGAAAACGGGGAGATGTGCAGAGAAGGGGCGTCTGCGGAGAGGGAGGCCCCGCTGGCTGCGTGCGTTTTCTCTCTCCGCCGGATCCGTCTCGGGTTCCGCCTCTGGCGTCTGGTCTCTGAACGTGGGCGCGCCCAGGGCGCAGCCCTTGGATCCCTTCTCTGCTCTGTCCACACCCCCGGCCTTTCCGTGTCATCTCATCGCAGGACTTTAAATACCTGACGTCTCCCGATTTCACCTGCAGCCAGCCCTCTGCCCTCAACTCCGGACTCATGCGTCCAGCTGGCTCCTTGATGTCACAGCTGGGCCCCTCAGGAGCGTGTTGTTGTTGTTGTTATGTGCCGTCAAGTCGAACCTGACTCATAGTGACCCCTCCTTGGGTTTCCGAGGCAGTATCACTACGGAAGTAGGATTGCCCAACCTTCCTTCCGAGGAGTGGCTGGTGGATTTGAACCGCCAGCCTTCTGGTTAGCAGTCAAGTGCCTTAGCCACTATGCTACCAGAGCGTGTCCACCTTAAAATGTGCAGCACTGCCCTCCCAGTTCCCCTAAACTGTCCCCCTTGCGGTCCTCACCATCTCGGTGAAGGGCAACTCCAGACTTCTGGGGCTCACGTGAACATTTCGTGTGTTTTTAAAATAAACAAGGCACATAATTATTTTTATTTATAAAATTAAGAAAAAACGATGCTTTGTGGAATGGGCAAGGGAATGCAGAGTTTCCAAAGTGCTTTGTGATGTGAGAGAAAGAAGGTGGAAGGCGGCAGCCTGCCTGCTCTGCCCCCCCACGTGAGTTGGCTCCTCCTTCAGAGGATCTGATCCTGTGTTTTGAGTGCTCAGACCTGCTCCAGCCTCACAGGCCTCTTTGCTTTTCTTGAACTATGAGAACGACACACCAGGGTTGGGAGTCACAGGGGGAGAGACAATCACCATCAGCATCCCCCCAAAACTGACTCCTCTGGGGTGGAGGTTAAACACCTCCACCTTCCAACCTTTTTACCAGTTCTGACCCCAGCCAGTGCTCCCGTGCAGCGGCTACTTCAGTGCTGGGTTCGATGTTTTGTTGCAGTGGCTACACAAGTCACAGGCAGTACTCACCATTGTAGGGTGTATTAGGGAAGTAACGGGTTCCAACCCAGGTTCAGGATCAGGAAGCATGAAGGCAGAGTCTCCCTTCTGTGCAGGACAACTCTCAGCTCCTCTCAGTCACACACAACGCCTCTCGGTCCCCTGCGGACAGGCCTCCTCTCTTGGCCCTTGACCTGGCCTCTGCCATTCTTGGCACACTGTCGCAAAGCTCTTTAGCTCCACCAGTAAGTGCCCAGCAGGCCGCGGGAGAGCAGAGCCAGGAGGCGCACCGGACACCGAGGTGCCGCCGCCGCCATTTCTCTGCCTCGCTTACTGCCGCGACTCACTGGCTGGTGTCTTCTCCAGACAGCCCTCTCTGTCTGCCGGGCCTAGGCGATGCTTCGCACAGGGACACTGGGTCCAGAGAGTGTGCGCCACTTCTGTCTCTTCTTGGTAGTCAGGTCCCCTCCCTCCACCTCTAGAACGGCTCCTTTTAAGCCTAGAGGTCGGCAAAGCAGACCAGTTCCCCTCATGAGGGTTCCAAACAGCTTATTTGCATGGTCCCACCCCTACAAGGGTGCCATGCTTAATCAGCAAGCTGTCCAGTCCCTTCAGTGGGCCAAGAGCACCTTATTTGCATAGTCCCACCAATCTTGTGCCTCCTTGAGGAGTGACAGAGTGCGCATGGCTAGAAAACCAAAAACCAAACTCATTGCCATTGAGTCATTTCTGACTCGGTGACCCCCTTTGGGTTTCCGAGGCTGTAAATCTTTATGGAAGTAGATCTCCCAGTCTTCCTTCTGCAGAACAGCTGGTGGGTTTGAACTGCTGACCTTCCAGTTAGCAATGAAGTACCCTATCCACTACTCCACAGAGCTCCACACGTGGCTGGAAGGATCGTACGATGTAATTCACTGCACTGCGTGGAGCCTCCGCCCTTCCCTGCTGGAACTCTTCCTGGAACTTGCTGATGCCCACATACACCTGACAAACCCCCTTTCTTCTTCAGCTCTTTGTTCTGATATCACCCTCTCAGGGACCCTTCTCTGAGGTCCCATTAACAACATTCCAGGCGCCCCTTCCACCGTGGATACAGGTGACAGCCCAGTCCGGGCGAGAGTAGAGCCGCAGGTGGGAGGTGTGCTGGGCTCGCCTCCTGGGAGTGGGGCCCCACCCTGGCTGCACACTGGGTTGCTGAGGCATTTTTGCAGATACTTCCCTTGTGCCTCTCCCCAGAGAACCCAAACCAGACATGTTAGCACAGCGTCATTTCCAGTGCTCGGTGACTTCGTTTGCGTCAGAGGGGAACTGTGTTGCATGGGGTTTGCAAGGCTCTGAGCTTCTGGAAGCAGGTCACCAGGCCTTTCTTCCAAGGTGCCTCTGGGTGGGTTCGACTCACTAACCTTTTGGTGAATAGCTGACTGCCTAACCGTTTGTGCTACCCAGGGACTGCCCAGAAACTGCCCTTCAAGTGCTCCGGGTGAGACCCGGGCTCAGGTGTGATACACGGTGTTTCTCATCTGCAGCCAGCATTGAGCACAAGACTCGGGCCCTCAGTTGCTGAAGTGAGACCAGCCCCCATCGCAGGGGGGAGCTGTGGGGCCATCCTCAGCACGGGCCGTGTCAGGCTGGTCGGGGACCTGAAGGGGACCTCAGGCGAGCCCAGATGCCCCTGCTGCAGCCGAGGCTGGACGTCCCCCGGAGAGGAGGGCAGTACGCTCACCTGGTGGGCTGTGTGTACGAGGTTATTGTCCCTGAGTCCCTTCTGGGGCAGCGGGCAGCAGGGACTGTCTCTCCCCATGGTGAGGTCCTCACTGTGTGCATGGCTGTGAAATGGCACGGTGTGTGGATTGTAACCATTTACCACCACATTGTCCACACTCAGGATTGACTTCTCAAGATTGATCTTGCCTGGAGGAGGAGGAAGGAAAGAGGCATCCAGAATGGCTCTGTCCCAGGTAAGTCGTATTCCCGGTTGGTGGCTGTCCCTTCCTCCCTGAAATGCTGTCCTGGGAGTGTGCTCCTCTCCTCTGACTCTGCCTGGTCCTGCCTGACACGGTCACTCACACTCACCTAGGCCTTCCCTCATCCCCTGTCCCCTTCACACACAGTGCACCTCCCTGTGACCCAGGGACATGGGACTTGTGAAGAGGCTCCATTTGGGGGTGTCCTGGGAAGGGCTTCACACCAGGCCTGGGTGGGAGATGGGGAGTGGGCTCCATGGGGACAGTGAGGGTGGGCAGTTTAGGGGCCACATCCATGTACCCTGTCAGCTCTCTCTGAACCAGCATTAAGGCAACTGTACGTTTACATGTTCTGTTAATGTGCGGAATTGCTAAAAAGTCCAGAAAAGGAGACTGGGAAAATTTGTCCTGCCTTCTTTCTCATGTGTTTGAAGGTAGAAAAGCAAATCTGTGTGTTTCTTGCTCCAAAATACTAATGATTTGGGATAGACTGGGAAGTTCAGAAACAGACATCAGAGGAAGAGGGTGTTTTGTTCCATAATTGGTTTTAAAATACGAAGTTGATGGAAACATCTAACACGTGTTAATGAGTTAACAGGAATGTGGGTGCTCCTAGTGTGACCTTTTCTCCAGTTCCATGTTCTTGACTTTGAACTTGTTTCAAGTTTTCTCAGTCAGGAAGCTTGGTGTATAGAACATAACATCTGGTCCTACTATCTAGCTATCTCTTTGTTGAATATTTCTCATTTGTATATTTGATTGTCCACAGAAATGTAGAATGCACAAGAATCTAGCATGTTTTGTATCTTCAGATAGAAAAGAGATAATAAAACAAAATCCAGGACACAACTTGGTCAGAATTGTCTACTGTGGGTCTTCTGTCACACGAATGTCACTTTAATCGATATTTCCCACCTCTCCCCTTCTCTTATATTGTGTGAAAACAGCAGCTCTCCCTTGTCCTCTACTTGAGATGTGTCTTCCATTGCAGGGACTGTTGACCTTCAGGGATGTGGCCGTAGAGTTCTCTCAGGAGGAGTGGGACTACCTGGACCCTGCTCAGAGGGCTCTGTACAGGGACGTGATGTTGGAGAACTACAGGAACCTGGTCTCCCTCGGTGAGCACCGCTTCTCTCCAGACGTCAGGGTCTCCCCTAGTGAATCTTGGCATTTTCCAATGTGAGCTCCCTGTCTTGCTTGACTGATAGCTGTGTGGATTCAAAAGCAAACAGCTTTATAATGCGGCATCTGGACTCTAACCCTCTCCTTTCTTCAGGTGATCCACCTGCTTCACACTCTTCAGTGCTGTAATTCAGCGTGAAGTTAATTGTCTAAATTTGGGAGGGATAAGAATCAGGACCAGCACAAAGCTGATAGCTATGTGACGAGGTCAAGTATAGCTCCACCTCCCCACTGCTCCACTTTCCTGGCAACAGCCACACGGAACTCTTAGGGACATAATTGGCTACCACTCGGGATCAGGATGAACTTGGAATTAACAGAAACAACTGGGACCAGCATCAGGAAACACTCAGGCCTCCCACGACCCGTAGGCACAGCATCTCCACTGTTGAGGCGCCTGCCACCACCCTCTCTTCTATCGGCCTCATCTGCCATTAACTGCCCAACTCATAGCCAGTGTAGCAAGCTGCTCCGCTCCCTCAGCTGCCCCTCTGCCGTTGGGCGCTCTGCCATTGGGCTACCTACCATTGTCCTTCCTGCCATCGGCCGCTGCTGCTGACTGGCCCAGCCCATAGCCAGTGTGGGAGCTTGCTCAGCTCTCTCAGCTATTTTTGCCTTCAGGCCCCTCTGCCGCTTGCTGGCCCAGCTCACAGCCAGTATAGCTGCTTCAAGGCCATGAGGTGTGTCTGGTTTGGGTGGTGCATCACAATGTCTCCCAAGGGTAATGTGCCAGTGTCCATCAAATATGCTAATGATAGTCTCTCTTGAGCCGGCAATCACAGGTATAGGAATTTATCCTAGAGAGAACGTTGTTGTTGTTATGTGCCGTCGAGTCAGCCCCGACTCATAGCGACCCCTCCTTGGGTTTCCGAGGCAGTATCACTACGGAAGTAGGATTGCCCAACCTTCCTTCCGAGGAGTGGCTGGTGGGTTTGAACCGCCAGCCTTCTGGTTAGCAGTCAAGTGCCTTAGGCACTATGCTACCAGAGCTCCCAGAGAGAACATTATCAAAGTCTATAACCTCATAGTATAAGGTGAGAGGTCTGTCTTCTTCCTTTTGCATGGGAGTATCCCCTGGTCCTGGCACCATTTGTTGAAGAGTCTCTTCCTTCCACATTGAGTGGTCTTGGTACCCTTGTCAGAAATCAATTCACCATAAATACATGGGTTTTTACTGGACTCGGTTCTATCCTGTTGGTCTACATGTCTGTCCTTATGACACTACCACACTGCTTTTGATTACTGTAGCTTTCTTGTAAGTTTTAAATATCAGAAAGTTGGAGTCACCTAACTTTGTTCTTCTTTTTTTAATATTCCTTTGGCTATTTGGGGCCCATTGCAGATCCATATGAATTTGAAGATCAAATTTTCCATTTCTTCAAGAAAGGCCATTGGAATTTAACAAGGGCTCCAGTGAATCTGTAGGTAGCTTGGGATAGTCTTGCCATTTAGTCTTCCAGCCAATGAACACAAGATGTCTCTCCATTCATTTAAATCATTTCTTCCAGCGGTGCCTTATAGTCTTAAGTCCACACATCTTTTACCTCTTTGGTTAAATTTATTCCTATGGATTTCAGTTTTCTGGCTGCTTTTATAAATGAATTTTGTTTTTAGGTTTTTTGTGGGGTTTTTTTTTTTTTTTTTTTTTTCCAGATTGTTTCTTGCTGGTATATAGAAGCACAGCTGATTTTTTTTAATCTTATTTTTCAGGTAGTAAAAATATACACAAAAAAACACCTGCTGACACAATTTCCACGTTGACAATTCAATGACATTGATTACATTTTCCATGTTGTGACTCCATTATCATTGTCCTTTTCTAGAATATCCTTCTCCCATTAACATAAACTCAGTGCCCTCAAACAGAAACTCTGCATTTCCCCATCCTTCCTGCTTGCCTCCCACCCCTGTTGACCATTGATAATCTTTGGGTTTTATATACAGACAGTCTCAGACTTAGGATGTATTTGAGTTGCAGTGAACCTCACGACTATATGTTGAGGTTTTTTTGTACATTATATCACTAGTAATATGTGCTATGTACAATGTTGGAATAGATCTGTAACTTCATATGTAACGTGTCCAACCCCTAAAGACAAAGATCAGATTTAGAAAGATACCAGTAATAAAAGGCAATGATAATGAGCCCTTTAAAAATAAAAAATACTGAGGTATTTGGCTTAATGTCAGAATCAACTTGAGATGGAGCAGTCAGAATAGAACTTCATTGTGAGTTGGGACTGCCTGTGTGTGTGTGTTTCATAACGACGAGATCACACTGTATCTGGCCTTCATTTCACCATGTGGTGGTGGTGTCAGGACTTCATTTCTCTTTGTGGCTGAGAAATGCTCCATTGACGTGCCATGCTTTTTTTAATCCATCCATTGTTGATGGACATTTGGTGGTTTCTGTGTTCTGACTTTTGTGAATAGTGCTGCAGTGCACATTGGTGTCCTTGTGTCTGTTTGTGTTGCTGCTTTTCACACCTAGGAGTGGAATTGCTGAGTCTTTTTGTAGTTACTTAACTTTTGAGAAATTGCCAAATTGTTTCTACGGTGGCCAAACCATTTTGAATTCCCACCAGCAATGGATAAAGGTTCCAATTTCTTCCCATTCTCCTTCCTTTTTAAGGAGAGTTTAGCCAAGTATAGAATTCTTGGTTCATAGTTCTTTTCTTTATATATATCTTCCCAGTGCCTTCTGGCCTCCATGGTTTCTGATAAAAGATCAGTTATTAATACTGCTGTAGACCTCCTGTGTGTAACTAGTTGCTTCTGTCTTTCTACTTTCAAGATTTTTTCTTTGTCTTTGTCTGTCAGCTCTTTGTAACATGTCTTAGTTTGGATCTCAAGTTTATTCTCCTTGGCATTTGTGGAACTTCTCAGCTATATAGGTCCATGTGTTTCATCATTTCAGGAAGTTTTCAGCTGTCATATCTTCAAATATTCTTTGTACCCCTCTTTCTCCTCTCCTTCTGGGACACTCATTATTCATTTCTTGTTTTTGTTTTTGTTCTCTTTTTGTATATGTGATGCTATCTCACAGGTCTTTTAGTCTTTGTTCGTTTACTTTCATTATGTTTGTCTTTCTGCTCCTCGGACTGGGTAATTTCAATTGACCTGTGTACAAGTTTGCTGACTCTTTCTTCTTCCTGATCAAATCTGCTGTTGAACGTTTCTGTGCAGATTTTCATTTTATTGTTCTCAGCTCCAGAATTTATATTTGTATCCTTTTTATATTTTGTATATTTTTATTGATATTCTCTATTTGTAGAAAGATGGGTCTGCTGGTTTCCTTTCATTCTTTGCCCATGGTTTCCTTTAGCTCCTAGGGGATGCTTAAAAGAATTGAATGTGTTTGTCTACTAAGTCCATTGCTTGGGCTTCCACAGGTAGAGTTTCTGTTGGTATCGTTTTTCTGGTGTGTGGGAGCATACTTTCTCAACGCTTTGCCTGCCTTGTAATTATGTGTTGAAAGAACTCTGAACATCGGATTCTACCCCTTCATGGTTCGTTGTTGATTGTTGTTAGTTTATTTATTAACTTCTCTGTACTGATCTTATGTGGTTTGTGTTCTTTGTCCTATGTGGCTACTGAGGTCTGCTCGGTTGAGTCGCCAGTACCAAGTTGACAGAGATTTCCTAAAATGTCTGGAACAATCACAATAACAAAACAAAACTCTCAGTCTTTGCAGATTGGCTCTGAGTGTGTGTTGGGTAGCACTTTAGACACTCAGGCCATTTAGAAATCTGCTGTAGTCTTCACTTCCCACTCACACAGAGCCTGATGGTCACTGAGAGGTGAAAGCTTTGGGGCTTCTCAGGTGTTTTCTTAGCATGCACCGAGACTTGCGCATTCGGGAGTCCAGCAGTACGTGGGAGCTTTTCAAAGCCCCTTTTCCTCAAAGCATCGTGTCACTCTGCAGTTTTTATTTCCCTGCTTTTCCACATGTCCGTTTTTGCCCAGCTGTTACCCCTTGCTCTAGGTGGCAGTGCCTGTGACATTTACAATCTGGGTTTCTTAGTGTTGCTGTAACCGAAATACCGTAACTGCATGGCTTTTCCAAATAGAAGCTTATTTAGGCTGGAGATCTGCGTTCAGGGCCCTGGCTCTAGGGGAAGGCTCTTTCTTTCACTCTAGGAACAGTCCTGTCTCATCTCTTGGCTGGTGTGCTTTGGAGATCTCCACATGGCATCTGTCTCTCCCCCATTGCTGCCTGCTTTCTCCTGTACCTCCTGTGCTCCCGTTAGACCTCCAAAGTGATTGGGATTACACACCCTGTACTGATTATGGCCTCATTGACATAACAACGAAAACCCTATTCTCAGGTAGGATTATATCCTCAAAGAGAAGGATTAGGATTCCAGCACATATTTTGGGGGTACACAATTCAAATCACAACATTTACCTTCAAGTGTTTTATAAGAATGCCCCTGGGAAGCACCACCTTCACCCAGGTGGATTTCTGCATTTGGCAATATAAGGACACGTCTTTTGAATCATTTTTTTCGGGAGCCAGCAGGCAGGTCAAAACAACCACAGATCCTTTGAGAATAAGGTTTGTTTTATCCCCTCCAGTCCTAGAAACCCATGTCAGCTTTAGGGGCTGGCATCTTCAAGGCTGAGGCTGAGCTGGGGACTAGGGCATGACATCAGGGTAAGTTAAAATTCCATGAAGCCCTTCTGCGATTCAGGTGCCTTTTTCTTGACTGAGCTGTTCCTTGGTTGCTGTGAACCTTTGATTGATTCCCAGAATTCTGATACAAGTCAGTTCTGATAGCATTTGCCAGTTTACTCACTGTTTTTGTAGACAGACAATATGTTTGAAATACCCAAGTCCACCTCTGTGTTGATGTCACCCTTCTCCATTGTTAATTTTTTAAATATTGTGTGTTTACCTGATGATCCTGATATTTCAAAAATTGGTGATTCTCAAAATATTTTCCATGTTCCCTACTTTTTATTCCTTTTAGAACTCCTTTGTTTTGTCTTAGGGGAGAATTCTTTAGAATTCCTTAGACTATACTTTTATGTAATTGTGGTTAACTTACTGATGGAGCCCTGGAGATTACGTGGTTGAGTACTTGGCTGCTAACTAAAAGGCCAGTGGTTCAGACTCACCCAGCAACTCTGCTGGAGAAAGACAGAGCTATTGGCTTCCGCAAAGATTGACAGCCTTGGCAATCCTATGAGGCAGTTAGTTGTATGCTGTCCTGTAAGGTTGCTATGAATTGGAATCAACTCAGTGGCTGCAGTGTAGTAAATTACTTAGGGTGGCTTTTCTACCCATAAATCTTTGTAAACTCCAAGGTGAGATTTGCTGTGAGCAACTGAGGAGCTCCTGATTGCCAAAAAGTTGTCCACCTGGAGTATTTCTGTTGGGCGTGGCACAAAACAATGTTCTGGGAGGTGCCCACTCCCTCTCAGGTGGTTAGAGTTCTGATGCTATGATTGGCTAGTTTTGCCACTCTGCCGGGCTCAAAAGGAGGCCTCCTAGAGGCAGAACTCTCTCTGACTGCTGGTGGAGGAAGACGTGCTGCTGAAAGAGCCACGTGCTGCTGGGGAGGAGACTCAAGAGACACGCGTTGCTGAGTGAGACACCGAGGGCACTGTTGGGAGAGAGACTGTGAGAGGCTTTTGGCTGAGAGACGGTGGGCTGGGAGAGAGACTGAGCGTGTTCCTGACTTGAATTGTAGCCTGGTGCTTCCCTAATAAACCCCATATAATCTGTGAGTTCTGTGTGGCTACTGCAGTGAATTATCAAACCCAGGAGAGAGGTTGGTGGGTGCTTTGGGAGAAACAGTTGGTGAAAGGGCTGGAGGGAGGCAGCATGTCTGGCCTTGCAGGAATAGGCCTGGCTATGAATGGGCTATTCATGGTGATTCTGTCTTCCTCTTGTGGGATTAGAGGAGGTCAGAACATGTGGCCTCCTTGCCCTTTTTGCAGTGGCAACGAGTTTGGTTTTGAGTTTCTGTTTGCTTACTAACCTGTTGAATTGATCATGGGTTACTAAAATGTTTCCTTTATTAATTTTTATTAGAATTTTCAGATGATAATTTTTCATTACCTATAATGGAGTATTAACACCCATGCATCGATTATGTTACAAAGTGC